>NW_018021682.1:34392-37825 GCF_002006095.1 Pseudomyrmex gracilis
GAGCTCAGATTATGGTGTTTTTTGAGGTTATGGCGGAACTCCGACCCGATGGGATTTAATGGACCTCGGATTCGGATTCAGCGACCCCAAAAACATATAATAAACATGGTCTGATCCCCAGGCCAAAGAAATTTTTTTTTTTTTGTGTGGCTGTGTAATATTTACGAAAACTTTCTGGGCTATTGGAAACAAAATGAAGATGTTTGAGACAATCAATTGAAGCGCAATGGCTTATTTTGTTACAGAAAAAGCTGTTTGTTTTCGTCCACGAGGTAATTGCTGGTCGCTAAAAAGAAAACAGCACTGCATCAGAGATTAAAATCAGTGATCCGTATTGTTTGCTCAAGACCTCGTACATTGGTGCCTGCGAGAGTGAGAGAATAAAGATCGGCCCCACCATCGCTTTCGGGCAGATTCCCGCTAACGCCTTCGGACATCACGCATTCGAACAATTTCTTGCAATCACCTTCGGGCAGTTTTGCGCCGTAGCCTACTAGTATAACCGCTTGAAGCCGTACACCTTTGCTATTGGACATTTTTCCAAAATGCATTCTTACTGAAAATATTAGGGGGATCCGACACTTTTTGATTACTGTATTTTCTTTAAACTAATTAATTGGTCTCATTATTCCGCGCACAAAAGTATTAAGATTATGACTACTGAAAACTAAATAATATTTTACAAGATATTTTACATTTTGTGTCAAAAAATTGTTAACTTCAAATCTTTGTAACTCAAAAAGTACTTAATGGAAAAATGTTTTATTATAGTGTTTTGGAAAGATCTCGAGAAAAGCTATAAAAATATGCAATAAAATGTAAAGAATTTTATTTAAAAAAATAAGGTTGACCTTGAAATGACCTTAAAGGACATGGTCAAGATCAAAGTCAAGATCATCATCTTACTCCTCGCTTAAAACCATACAACTTTGTTATTGGATTTTCTCCAAAATGCATTCTAACTGAAGATATTAGGGAGGTCCAATACTTTTCGATGACCCTGTATGTCAAGGTCATTGACCTTCAAGGGTGCTCCGTTTTTTTGAATATTTTTCCTTTCTCAGTGCTAGTCTCGCTAAACTAGCATCGTTTCTTCATAAAGATAAGTTGAAAATTTTACAATCAGAATTTAGAAATTTATCCGTCGATAACTTTGAATTTGTAACGCGTAAAGGGATTTTTTCGTACAAATACGTAGACTGTGTCGACAAGTTGCAGGAGCAGCGTTTACCACCGCGTGAGTCATTCTACAGTTCTCTGATCGGTGAAACGATATCTGAGAGTGAATATGCACACGCTGTAAACAACTAGCAGCGATTTTCTATTAGTTAGGTGAATACAGTGATTTATATTTGAAGACTGATGTTTTATTAGGAGGGTCCGATACTTTTCGATGACCCTGTATGTTGTCAAGGACATTTCCCTGAACAACAATCTGCAATTTTTAGCCGTCATTCGTTGTTTGTTAGAAAATTATAAACAAAAGAGTTTGCGTCAATAAAGTGTAATTTTCCGGCACCGTGTACATTTTGTTTGTGTTGTAAGCGTGTAGGCAGGTGGAGGCTGCGCCCCCCCGCAGGGGGAGAAGCTTTGCCTCTCCTTCCTGTTCCCCCCTTACGAAAAAATGAAAAATTCAATTAAGTGTCGCTTCATGTCAAGATTATTTACTTGACATGAAGTGGAATATTCCTTCGCATATCTCGCCAAATTCTTTCGATGTTTTGCGTGTGACAATTAGGATGAGGATCTACGAAATTTTTTTTGTGAGTTACTGTATGGTGAGTGTAACCGTGCATATTGATTGAGTAAACAATTATGACATGAAGCGACACTTGATTGAATTCTTCATTTTTCTCGAGGGAGGAGCAGAGGAGAAGGACCCCCTCTGACTACACGCTTACAACACGAACAAAACGTACACGGTGTCGGAAAATAAGAGTTCATTTATGATATTTCTTTCGTTTATAATTTTTTAACGAACAACGAGCGACGGCTAAAAGTTGCAAATTGTTGTTCAGGGAGGTGTCCTTGACAACATATGTCAAAGTCATTGACCTCCGAAGGTGCTCCGTTTTTCTGAATATTTACCGAAATTTGTACGAATCAATGAATCGCCACTCCATAGTGTACCTTTTTTGAGTGTTTTTTTTTGGTTGCGCCACGTTCTTGGAGAAGGATATATATCTCTCCTTGTTAATAGGGAGAACAGTAACTTTTCCTTCGAACGCAGTTGCAACCTCTTTAATAATGAAGTGCGTATCGTAACCGGATAAATTGTGAAAAATTGCTGGGATACAATGTGAATCTTTATAAGTTAAGTTGCAGTTGGAGTATACGGGACCTTTGTACCGATCAGTTGTATGACAATGATCGCGAACTTTTATATCATCTGCTGCAAATAGTTTTTCGCACACGTGACAGTAACTCGCGTTACGATAAACTGATTTTTGTTCTTCAATTAACGTTTCCATGGACACATTGGTAGATAAAATTGTTTTTACTCAATTAGCCAATTCTATGAGTTCTTCAACAAACCATGCGATGCAATATTCGCGATGATACCGATGAGCAGAAAAAGAGTCGTTGTATGAGTAGCAACTATACTATCCTAGGCTAAAGGCCTTGTGATGTTGATACGTATAGGTTGTTTGCTGTCTCTCTATCAAGTTGGTGTAGTACGCTCTCAAGGTCAGCGCAGTATGCTCAGTTATGATTCTCTTACAGCACGCTGCAGCAAATGGAGGAGATACTCACACAGGCGAGCAGCCGTGTGCGTGTGCGCTCGACGCTTCGGCCGTCTTCGGGCGGTAAAAGAGAACAGAGATATGTTTACTGTCTCTTTCTTTCGACATAGCTATAGCGTATGCGGCTAGCGCGAGCGGCTAAGCCTCACGCTAGCAGCTGTTTATCATTTTTCGCCGTTTGTCCTTGTTCTTGCACTTATTTACTTACAGAAACATTTCGATTAAATAAAAAAATATTAACACCATAAAAGAATAATTAGAAAAATGAAACATATGAGGAGCATAAATAAAAAGTGAAGAATATAAATCCACTTTTGGCACATTTCACTATGTACGACTTTTTGTTTTAAACAAAAAAAAGTAAAGTATACTTAATTATAGAATTAGCAAAATTATTGTTAATATAAAATACATAGAGATAAAAATATATTGTAATGTTGTTTGTTACGTAAACAGTATTCTGTTAATATACTTTTTACTTTGCGCTCGCAATTACATATAATATACATTAAAAGAAAAAAAGTATTCTTGCAATAAGAATTTTATTATATTTAAGTTTTAGAAATGAACTACGTACACATTGTTGCTTAACGAAAACCGCGAGAAGGTGGTGGTTTCTTCTGTCAAAAACAATGTAAAACATTTGTTTTGTTCAATATTGTAATTAATATTTATATATACGTTTTTTA
>NW_018021683.1:0-1294 GCF_002006095.1 Pseudomyrmex gracilis
GTAAGTTAAAACTGACTTATTTATTTACAATTTACAAAATAGTTGTTTTTTTTTAACTATAAAGCTTAAATTAAAATTTGAAAATAAGTTTTAGATATTTTATGATTCTTTTTTTAAATAATTTTAATTGTTTTTTAAATTATGTTAGTAGTGTTTACGAAATATATATTAATTGGTTTGATATAATGATTGAGCTAGTAGTATTTAATATAACTTTGATTATAGGTATAGTACTTTTATCTATGGATTTGGATTTTTATTTAATTTATTATTTAGTTTGTAGGTTGTGTGAAAGAGGTGTAGGTATATCAACGTCGGTTTTAATTGTACGATATTATGGAAATGATATATATTATTTTATGAAATATTCACAGTTTTATGATAAAAGTAATTTTATTATTCATGTTTTTAACTCCATTAAATTGAAACTTTTCTATAGTTAGGTTTTATTCGGTATTGTGGTTTTTAAGAGTTTTAATTATGGTAATGTCCTGTATAAGTTTAGGTCAAATAAAGTAGGTTACTATGGGTTTGATTGATTTATGTTGGATAAAATATCTTATTCATTAGTTATAATAACTTTGTGAACTTTTAGGATTAATATATTTGAGTTCAGATAATAATGTTAATTTAAATTTTAAGGTTGTTATGTTTTTACTAATGCTTTTAGTCCTTCTAATGTTTTTTCCACTAAATAATTTAATGTTAATGTATTTATTTTCTGAGTTGTGACTTATTCCACCTTTTTTTATAATTGTGTATTGGGGATCTAACTCTAAGTGGGTACAGGCTTTTTATTTGTTAGTTTATATGGTGTCAATTTTAGTACTTTTACTATATTATTTGTATGTTCGTAGTAGTAACCCTATGATTGTTGCATTTTTCATATATAAAGTTCTAATAAGACGCAAGATTTTCAGGTGATGGAATTATTGACTTATTACAGGAGCCTGTTTAGTAAAACTTTTTAGTTACATTTGTTATATATGGTTGCTTAAAGCTCACGTTGAAGCTCTTGTATACGATTCAATAATTTTGGCAGCTGTTTTATTAAAGTTGTGGGGGTACGGGTTTTATTGTATTATGTGGAGTTTAAAGATTAGTGTAAATTATTGTATGGTTATTATGAAAGTAGGAATAATTAAAGAGATTATAGTAAGATTTTTATAAATAATTCAAGTTNACATAAAAGAGTTCGTACCATTTTCATTTTTAGTTCATAGAAATATGATATTAGCAGGTTTAATAACATTTATAATTTAAGGTGATTAAGGGCAATTATGAGTAAAATTTT
>NW_018021683.1:2079-16699 GCF_002006095.1 Pseudomyrmex gracilis
TAATTATTTTTAATTTTTTTATTTTTTATTAGTTAAGTAGTTTAATAAAAATACTAATTTGTGGTGATAGAGATGTTTAGATTAAAGCTTTAAATTATTTATTTAATAGTACTGTAGACAGTGGTTATATTTGAAATTTTTTTATTTTTTGAACGGTAAGGTTTGCACTTAAAATGTTAAGAGTTGAGATTGGACTGGAATGGTTAATTTATACATTTCAATTATTTACTTTAATATATTATGTATTGTTAGATTAAGTGTCTGTTTAGTTTATTGGTGTAGTATTATTACTTTCTTTTATAGTAATATTATATAGTACAATTTATGTAAAGGATGCTGATACATTATCTCGATTTTATATATTAGTAATTTTGTTTATTTTATCAATAATGTTAATAATTTTAAGTCCAAATTTAGTTAGTATTTTATTAGAGTTGGATGGTTTAAGGTTAGGTTCTTATTGTGTAACTTTATTCTAATAATTATTCTTTATATAAGTCTGGTATAGTAATTGTTTTATATAACTAGGTTGGTAATGGAGGGTTATTAATGTGTATTTGGTTTATATCATCCTACGGAGAATAAAGTATATTTATATTAAGCAATAATGTGTTAATTACAATAATAATTTTTACTGTGGCCATTAGTAAAAGGNCTCAAATTCCTTTTTCTTTCTAATTACNTNAAGCTATAGCAGCTCCTAATCCTGTTTCTCCTTTAGTTCACTCTTCGACTTTAGTTACTGCTGAGATGTATTTCTTTCTTCTTTTTAATGAATTGTTAATAATAACTTGATTCTCTGAGTTACTGTGTATTGTTTCTTTAGTAACTCTATTTATAGCTAGTTTAATAGCTAATTTTGAATTTGATTTGAAAAAGATTATTGCTTTGTCAACTTTAAGACAGCTGAGGCTACTAATAATAGTTTTAATACTNAGATTTAAGTATGTATTATTTTTTCATTCAAAAATGCTATTTTCAAGTCATTATTGTTTTTGTGTGCTGGATCTATAATTCATTTAATATCAAATAATCAAGATATTCGTTTTTATGGGAAAATAAATGAATTGATTCCGTTTATTGTACTAAGATTTTATATTTTTAGAATTTCTTTATGTAGAGTTCCTTTTATAGCCGGAGTTTATTCTAAAGACATAAGTATAGAGATTATATATTTTAAAAGAGTAACTTCACTAATTGTAACTATAAAACTTATATCTTTGTGTTTCACTATTCGTTTACTTTATTATATTTCTTTTGGAAAAATTAAGTTTTATTCTTCGTGGTACATAATTACTTGTAGGTGAAAAATAAATTTGTATAGATTTATTTTATTAATTATAAGAGTGATTTTTGGGTCATTAATGTCTCAAGTTATATTGTTTGATATTTTTTATGTGTATTTACATATTCTATTAAAAATGATTAACTTAAAAGCATGCTTAATTGGTATTGTTGTTGGGAGAGTAATATAGTTTTATACTTTTTCAAAATTTTAGTTTTTTATTTTANTTTAGATCTACATAAATATTTATATTTGTTTTGTTATATGTATAGACCTGTAATATTTTATTAATATAGGTCATTAGATTTTGATAGAATTTAAATTAAATTTACATTTAAGTCGATAGGTCGAGATATTTTAAAGAGATTTTAGATACTTATACTTAAATTATTCTTTTTATTTATATTTAGTTATATTAGTGGTATTTACGTAGATATCGTTATTAATATTTAAATTGTATGTAATTTAAATAGCTTCTATAATAAAGATTAGTATTGAAAAACTAGAAAATATTAAAATATTTATAAATGGATCTTATACTGTAAAGTATTATATACTTATACTTAATATTCAAATATACTAATACTTTTATATTACTAATATAACGTTTTCTTTTAACTATATAAGTCTTATAAAATAAGAGATAACTAGATTTAAATCTATAGTTTTTAAGTTACGTTAGAAGCTTGATTTTATTTATTTCAATTTATTTGTGTAAAGTAAATTAGACATAAAGGCTTATTAACAAGTAAAAATAATTTACATAATATATTAACAATAAATTACTTCTACTTTGGTTTTAGGTAAAATGTTTTTTACAGATTATTTGCTAATTTTTTCTTTGGTCGAAATTAAGTGTATAAAAATTATTTTATGAGGAGTTAAACAAAGGTTACTTTTTAATGTTTTATTGCAAATTATAAGTTAAAATGTAACTACTACCTCATTTATTTGTTAAATTTTTTATTCGATACTTTGTTCAAGGTACTCACATAAAAGGCCTAAAACTTAAATTGTGATGAAGAATGTTCCGATTGTAATAGTATTAGGAGTTTTATAGTAATTTAATAATAGAACTAACGGTAATAATAGTGTACTTTCTACATCAAATATTAGAAATATTAAACCAATTAAGAGAAATTGTCTTCTTCAAAGGATACGACTACTAAATGGGAAATCAAATCCACATTCAAAAGGGGATTTTTCTTCACGTGATTGGGATTTTTTGTTAATAGTAGATTAATCGTTACTAGGGCTATGGGGATAGATAATATGAGTATTAATATAGTAATTATAGTAAGCATTTACTACTTATATTACTTTGAAGAACTAAATTTTCTAATTGGAAATTATATGTAATTATAATTATACTATATAAAATTAATTAATATTTTTATCAGTAACTTAAACTAAATGAAAATAACCATACAACAAAAAAATAATAAAACCGCAACGCTCAAAATGTAAATACAAATAAACAACTAAATAAGATCAGATCAAGCCAATAAAAATATATTACTATAATAAAATAACTAATTTGCTGATCACGCTTTACATACAAATACAAAATATTTTGACTCTTAAGTAAGCCTTATTCAGTCGTGACTATGACAGATAACGCAGTATACACTTGATGTCAAAAGATTAAAGTAGTCAATGTTAAAAAGCAACGCAAAAGTTGGCTGTTGGTAGTAACGAATAAAATTACCTTAAAAATGCCATTTAAGATGCCAGATAGTCAGACTCTAATCACACAACATTTACGAAATGTCAGTATCAAGCTCTTGCTTCAAATCTAAACTGATGTAAAAAAGAAAAGTGGTTTATACCAAATCGATTGTAGCATACCATTAGAAATAAAATTCCAGTAATGACATATAAACCATAGAATCTCGTGGCTACAAAAAAAATGTGGATACATAAATTAAGTCGAAAATAATGAAAAAAACTTTACAGTATTCTGTAGCTTGAAGACAAGTAAAACATATACCTAATAAAATTGTAATTACAAGGTTTATTTTTCTTTCTGTAAAATTTCTATTCATAATTGAATAGTGTGTCCAAGAAATTAAAATACCTAAGGACACTACAACAATTGTGTTTAAAAAGAAAATGTCGTAAGGATTACATGCTTTAATTCCAATGGAAGTCATAATTGGCGATTGTCTATGGATGGAAATAGAAAAAAATAAAAAAACGCTCAAAAGAAGTACCTTACATATAACGATAACCTTAAGGATAAGTGGTTTAAGGCTGTAAAAATGTAAAGGAATAAAAATATAAAATTATTGAATAAGAAAAATAAAATTGTAGCATATAAAAGTATGATGTTAGAGAAAAAGTATTGGATAAGAACTTTGAATTCCTTAATAATAAAAAAAAGGATTCAGTTAATTACTATATATATTTGTGATGGAATTAATCAAAATAGTATTTAAACTATTGAACTAAAAATTATTATTCTTATTCAGTTTAATAAAAATGAGTTAGATGTTAAAAGGGCAAATACTCTAAATAAATTTGTTATTATAAATATAAATTTCATTAAATTTTATGGGCACTGAGAGTAACTATGAAGATGCTAGTTTAGTATAAATAAGATCATTATTATTGAATTTAAAAAAAATTTTTTACCTGTTGGTGGGCTAAGTATACTAGAGAAATGAATTGATAAAATTACTAAGTATAATAAAACTATGTTTAAGCATATTAAAAGTATTCAAAGTAAATGTCCTATCTGTGGTATATAAGAATATTAAATTGAATATTTTAAAATTGACAATTTAATAGTTTTAAGAACTAACTTTTACATTACAAGTAATCTTTATTTTACTATAGGTTGATCTAAAAAATAAAAACTTACATTTTCAGTCATTAAATTTACTATATGGGCTAACACAAGTATGAGTTTAGTATAATTTATTTTTTAAAATTTTTAAGTTTTGTTGATTCGACACCAATAGGTATAACTCTGTGATTAATGCTGCAGATTTCTAACCATTGTCTACAAAATAATCCAGGTCCATTTATTCAGATTAGTTTTTGATTTAGTCGGCCTAAGGTAAATTGGCCTAAAGTATCTAATTTGAATCTTAAAGATGGAACAGTTTATGAGTAAATTACATCTGTAAATGTAGTTACTTTTTGAATAGAGTATTTAAAAGAATAACGCAACGGTTGTCACCATCTAATAGGCTAAAAGAAAAATTGGTTTTGTTTGATATAAACGAATCAACTTCTATGTTTATAATACCAGAATATTTGTATGATCAGTATCATTGCTGACTGAGGGCGTTACTGTTTATGTTGTTTACTAATATTTCATCTGTATAATACAGAAGTTTAATGGATAGAATAACAATAAAAATTACTGTAATCGTACAAACACCAGTCCATAAGATTTCAATATTGTTTCTTTCTAGGAAAAACTGATTAGTATGATTATTGTATCAAAATAATAAGATAAATTAAAAAATTAATTTTGTACTAACAACTAAAACTATTATCGTAAAGTCGTGAAAAAAGATTATTATATCGTAGATTAGAGTAGTAGAATTTTAAAGGCCTATAATTCATGTATTACTTTTTANTAAAAATTTAGATTTCATATATGGTATTTAACACAATAGCACTTTTTCTGCCATATTAAATTAACTTGTTGAAGGAATTTTATTGTAACTATGAAACATAGGAGAATAAGATAATATTCATTTATTAAATACATTATGGTGGAATATAAAAATAATGTTTTGTTTGGATGCTAAAGATTTTCACCTAATAAAAACACATAAACTTAATCTTATAATTAAAATAAGTGAACCTCTTTGATTAACTAATAATTCATGAAATAAATGTGTCAGGGTAATCTCTGTATCGGCGAGATATCCCTCTAAGTCTTACGAACTAATAAAGGAAAATGGTTATGTTTACAACAGTAAATATTGGTAAAACTTAAATATTTAATCAAAACTTATTGAGAGCGTAACCAGTAATAAGAGGGACTCNGTGAATGAATCCTAAAATAATTAAGAATACATCTCCTATAGATAGGACATATTGAAAACAGATTACAAGGTAGTATGTATCATGTAATACAATATTAAGTGATGAATTTGATAGTATAAAACCAGTTTATCATTTTATGGTATATATAATTACAAATATAATTACAAAGATCATAAAAGAGTGGAAGTTATATTTATTTTAAACAATTAAAAACTTTTTTAAGGCTCCGAAACTTCCAAACTAATACGTAATTATTGATCTGTTGAGAGCGTGGTGATTGCACCAGCTAGCACAGTTAGTGTTAAAACAAGCAGAATAGCTGTAATTAAGAAAAATCAAACTATTACAGGAGTTTTGTCTACAGAAGAAAGTTTATGAGTTATATTAATAATTGTAGAGATAAAGTAATAGCTTCCATAATTGAAAAAATTCTTGCACTATGTAGGCAAATATTGTAAAATCTACTGACGAACCTCTGTAGACTTTTATATTTGAGGATAGAAGAGGGTATACTGTTCAACCAGTTACAACACCGGAGCTAATAAATCTTTTTAAAGTAAGAAGTATAATAAACGGTAATGGAAGTCAAAATCTTATGTTATTTATTTGTGAATAAGCTATGTCTGCTGACTCAATTGTTAAAAGGACAACGAAATTACAATATCCTCTAATTATAACTGGCACACCTATGAAAAAAATTATATTAAATGCGTGTTCTGTTACAATAAAATTATAAAGTTGATCATTGTTAAAGATGGCGCCGCATGATCCAAGTTTAATTCAAATAATTATTTTCATTACTAACTTGATCATACCAGCTCATATGGCAAACATAAAGTAGAGAATTTCAATATCTTTATGATTCGTTAAATATAGTCATTTGTTCATTATATATTTATATTAAATTTAATATATTGGTAGTAAATTTAATTATAAAAATTAGAGTGCTATGTCTAATTTAAGTAATAAATTGTAAATTTATTTAAAAACTACTTTTCTAATAATAAAGAAATTTAAGGGTATTTAATTTACAAATATAATTTTAGTTACTAATCATCAGTTTTGATTAGAATGTTTAAGATTTATAAAATAATTATTTCTTAAATTTTTAAGGCTTCTAGTTTACTACTAAATTAAAATTTTTAAAGTATTATAATTAAGGGCGTAAATAAGGGTAAAATAATAAAAGCAGAATTATTTAAATCAAAACTTGCTTTTTTTGTGTAAATTTAGATTTAAAGGTTTTTACAAATATGAATCATGAAATTATTTTAATGTGGATAAATGTTATTAACTTTGAACTAAATAAGAGAAAGATTATTAATATCATCATATATGACTTTTTAATAATAATGTAAGTTGTGAATTAGTTAAAGAGAAAAAAACAAACTGGTGGCATTTTTGATAACTTTATTATTATTAATGCAAATATTAAAGTAAAGTTTTTGATACTTCGTTTAAAACTTCGAGTAAAATTGTAGGTTTATTCGAAATTTACCTAATTATAAGTAAAATGGTAGAGTAAGTAAAACAGTACATAATTCATATTTAATGTTTTACTTAAGTAAGTATAATTATTTATCTTGTTTTAGTACTAAAGGAATCTGTAATTAAGATTTGTATTCTTTTAATGTTGATTATAGAAACATGAAAAACAGTTATTGTTATATTTAAGAATATATAAAATATATTGTTATTATTAAGAACATAAAGATTGGTCTTGTAAAACACATTGGTCTTGTAATCTCAATAAAATAAAAAATATTAACTGGATGCAATTACTGAAAAGTTAGTAAAAGTGCAATTGTTTGCCAGGTTATAAATTTGCTTAAAAAAGTTAATCATAAATAGAAAGGGGTGATTCCACGGTTTAAAAATAAAGATAATATTAATATAAAATGTTTCGAATTTAAAATTACTGGGTTGATACTTGAGCCAAACAATATAATTAAAAATGCTAGAACTTGTATTACAAAATAAGTAAAAGTAATTTTTTTTCTTAAATTATTATGAGTATGTAATTGATGAATATGAAAGTATTAATTTCTATAATAAAACAAATTTGGAGTATGCTAGATACTATTCTTGTTACTAGGGATGTAAAAATTAATACTGATGTTAGAAAGATACTGATATTAAAAAAGAAGATAATGATATTAGAAAATAAGTTGATTTATAATTTTAAAACTTAATAAACATTAATATTTGGAAGGTTCTCTGAATTATAAGTTTGTGAAATTTGATATTTTTTTACAAACTTTTGACTAAATATTGAACAAATCAATCCGAGGTTTTATATCAAATTTTGATATTCTGATATTTTTCTTATTGAAACATGTACGTATCGCGGATAAACTTTTTTTAACCTAGAAAAAATTCAAAAGTAGTATTGATTTTAATTTTTTCATATTGCAGAAAAATCTACACAAAGTGCAACAAAATATACTGTGAAATTCTCACACAGAGACGGAGAAATCACAGGAGACTCTCAAAGTGGCACAGATGAAAAACTAGGCGCTTGCGGGAATAAAGATTACCGCCGTGCAGCTGCTTCGTAAAGCAAAAGAATGTGACTTGGAAATTCTGTTTTTAACTTCAAAGGAGAAGATCTTGGACTTTTACAAACTTGCTAATTATCACCATTAAAATCGCAAAGCGTTCAAAGACGTCATACGCAATAATCGTATGATTATTTCTACCTGGATACATTACGCACAACGAGAAAAATGTCAAAAACAGATTCAACGGGCCAAATCTATTTACGAGCTAGCGCTGGCGGTAGATTATCGGAATATATCTTTGTGTGTCTCAAATACATAAAGATAGAGATGCGCAACTGTCAGGTCACTTACGCCAAAAATCTGTGGGATTGTGCAATTACGTTGCTGCCACGAGCAAATCAATTTTGGTACAAATATACGTACATGTAAGAATCTCTGAAAAACATTGCCTGTGCGCGTCAAATGATCGAGCAATAAATGAAATGAAAACCGGACGAACCGGTCTGCCTGGCAGACGAATATACAGGTTATGCTGCGACAAAGAGATTGATCGCGCCCGAAAAATTTACGAGCGCTTTATTATGGTACATCCCGATAAAGCATTGAATAAAGTGCGGAGGAGCTTTACGAATTTATCAGAGGTGCGCGCGACGTTTACGAACAGGCGGTGAACTTTTTACGAAGACGAAGGTCTGGACAAGAAGTTGATTCCGGCTTTTGCCAAGTTCGAGAAAAATCAACAAAAACACGTTCGCGCGTGTATCATCTACAAGTACGCTTTGGAACATCTGTCAAAAAGAAGCAGTCAAAAAATTTACAAGGTTTATACAAGGTTTATACAATTCACGAAGAAAAGTACGGCAATAACTTGGGAATCGAGGATGTCATCTGCAAGAAGAAGCATCAGTACAAGCAGAGAGTGAAAGAGAATCCGTCTACCTACAGCACGTGTTTCTATTATCTTGTAAGTAAACTCAATGTAATTCACAAGACGTACGAACAAGCGATCGCTACAATTTCGTCAACCAAGAAAAAACAATGCTGGCATAGGTACATCTACCTTTAAATCAAATATGCCATCTTTGAGAACCTAGAAACAAAAGACATCGAACATTGCCGTGAGGTGTACAAAGTGTGTCTGGAACTCATACCTCACAAACGTTTCACTTTCTCCAAGATCTGGCTGTATTACGCGTACGTTGTAGTGATCCGACAAAAGAACGTCGCGGAAACAAAAAAACGTATCTGGCACTGGACATCTGTCCGACGGACAAGCTCTATCAAAGTTACATTGATCTGGAAACGCAGTTTGTTGAATTTTGATTGATGTCGGAAGTTGTATTTGAAGTTTCTCGAATTCGGTCCGGAGAATCGCGCCACGGTGATGCGATTTGCCGAGGTGAAATCGCGTTTGAATGAGATCGATTGCGTTCGCGCGAACTACGAATTTGCCGTAGCGCGGCCGCAATTGAACATGCCGGGACTGCTGTGAAGATCGTACGGTGACTTTAAAATCGCTCACGGCACGACAAAAACGCTCGGCAGCTGTTCGAGCGTCTAATTGAACGCACGTTGCACGTCAAAGTCTGGATCGTTTACGCCAAGTTTGACTTGCTGAGCCCGCAACTGGAAAACAATCCCGACAACGTCGCTCCGGCCAGGTGTATATTTGAGCGCGAAAACAACGCGTCGAGAAACAGCGGCGACATCGAGAGTCGCGTGTTGTGCTGGAGACTTGGAAGGACTTTGAGAGTGAAAAAGGCACGAAAACTTTTGCCAAGATTATGTAGAAAACGCGCAGAGTAAAGAAGAAGCAAAGCATCGTTGAAAAGAACGAGAACAACGACAAATGAGAAAAACTAGGATTTGTAATAAAAACACCATATGAAGGTGCAATTCGTAAATGTTGTTTTTTCTCTTGCTGGCAAATGCAAAAAAGGTACAATAAATCAACACTGCGTTACATCTAATATCTATTTTTCGGTGCCGTCAATGCATCATTCTTTTGTTTAGTGACATTAAGCAAACGTTAAATCATGTTCGCTATAGCGGAAGTGACACTGGCGTAAGCTCTATTTACTCGCGCTTTTACGTATTCCAAGGGATTTGCTTAAACAATGCGAGTGTGATTCGAGTTTACGGCGTTGCATTCTCGTGCGGACGGTACTCGTATGTTCGGATACTACCGGTAAACAAAAACTTCCTAGAGTTTATAAACGTTACGATCGCTACGTTTTCTCTCTTTGGACGACCGTCTGATTAAACGCGCGCACTATACATTATGTCGTAAAACCGATTGTACAAATTGCTTTTAAGCACCGCGCAATTGCCGCATCTTTTACCTAGATCTGTAGTTGCTGTTATGCATATTATATCTTTTAGTTACGCGCAATTTTAAATGGATTCGTCACTTCAGGCGTCTACGTTCATTCCGCGTTTGAATTTTGACGCAAATAGCGTAGCGACGTATTGACACGCGCTCGTAAACTTGCATGTAAGGATTGAATGTGCGCATCGCGCGACACAGAGCTTCCATGGATAGGTTATAATTGAGTTTGCGAAAAATCAATAGTTTTACCGCACTGGAATTTGTCTACTTTATGCTCCGTTGTTCCAAACGTACCGCTGCGCTGTTCGACAAACGACAAACGCGCTGCATCAACGTGTCGCACATTAGGCGCAAAAATAAGTAATAAGTCATTGATTGGGAGCACGTAGAGTGCAACTAATCGCCGAACAGAAACGTTCAAAACATGCACGCTTGCAATTTGAGCAACGAATCGATTCCGCGTAAAATCATGCACGTGTACACGTCTCCGTCAAAATCGGCGTTCAGGTTGCCGAGATTATACGGCGACACGTAGTGTGTGCAGTGTAAACTTATTACACTTTATAAACTATTAAAACTGAATACACTTAATTGACACATAACAAATACAAAATATTATTAGTAGTAAAACCTAATTAAAAAATATTATTAGTATTAAATGTTACTATAAAAACTATTCATTATAACATGTGCCATGGAAGTTTGTTCGGCAAATTTACATTAAGTGATGTGTCAGTGGTTTTTTTTCTTATATACGCGATGTGCGCGTGTACTTCTATAAACTAGTGTACTTAAAAAGTAAAGCGCGTGTACTTCTATAAACTAGTGTACTTAAAAAGTAGAAAACAGAAAAAAAACCAATACAATATACTTAATTAACACATAAAAGAATACACCATATTAGTAGTATTAAAATCAATATAAAAACTATACTATTTCTCAGACAAATGTGTATTTTAAACTGTATTATAAACTATATTACACATTAATACTTGTATGATAGTATAACAGTATAAACTAAAAACTATAAAAGTAGTAAACATATAACTAATATAAAAAAACTATTCTATTTCTATTTCTATTGCTTCTATGTTATCATCACCTATAACAAGAAAAAAGAACATTTATATCACTTATCTAATACATGTATTTTTTGCTGTTATTTTTACTTACTTGGAGGCGGTGTATTCNCATAAGCATGAAGATATCCAATGACTTGATTTACCATACCCTCCATTTCCTCAAAGCGGGTTGTTTGTGTCTGCAGCACTCCTGTCAAATCTCTCATAATATCTGTTGCCGTCAATCTGAAACAAAAATGCACCATGTACAATGTACAATGTGTACACCTGCAGTATGTGAAATATATTATTGATACTTACAACTGCCGGGAAAGCTGAGCTCCATTTCTCCATCCCATTCTAAATTCCGATTCGTATTTTTGCAATTTGTGCAGTTGGGTGTTGAGTTTTTGAATACTCTTGACCAACTTATTTACCGTGTGATGTAGGTGAGATGCAGCTGGCTGAACGATGGTCGTGTGCTGGATGAACTCTCGCACAATATCCATTATATTATAATTTCTCTAGACTTCTAATAAATACTACGATGTACTTGCGACTGAGTTTAGAGACTTGATGACACTTGAGTGAGACTGATGAGACTCGTCAAAAGTTGCTTCTTTTTATACTTCATCCTTNAAATGTGTTAAAAAATCCATGTGTTAAAAGTCTGTATGTGTTAAAAGTATATCAGATTGCAACGTTTGTACACGGTCTATCTGTTTCACTGCAGCTATACGATTATTTTATACTTAACTGCGTATAAAACTAAAAGGTACGAATCTTATTACATCAAGACGCTCTTCATCTNAACGGATTATGTTACAGACGAACGTGCTGAAAACTCGCGAATGTAGAATTGGAACACGTGTTTTTTCGATAGCTTTAATTGCAGATATTTTATACGTATGCGGTTGAAACATCTAAATGTCTTGTTTGTTTTCGCATCTTGTTACATCAAGACAGCATCTCTCGCTCTCATCATGCTAGTCATCACTATGGATCATGTTACATACGAACGTGCCNAAAACGCGCAAATGTATAATTCTATGTAGTTTAGCATCGAAATATCATTTTCTTTGTTTTTTGCTAAATAATCAAAATCGTTATTGGAGAAGGAGCTATCATTGGTCCAATCAAATGAGATAAAGCGGTGGGGTAATTAGTATTTAAGAAATCCTATCTCACGTTCGCACATCAATCGATTCTAAATACACAGTGTTATAAAAAGAAACTACTGAAGAATTTCACAACGTAAGTACCGAATTTGATACATATTTGCGTTTGTTTGTATCTGATGAAGTGCTATTTATCTAATGGTATATGTCTGTCTATGCTGTTTAGACTATGAAGTTGCCACCAGAAGCTGAGTGGAACGACATTGAAGAAGGAGAGGATTATTTCGATTCGATCGATGGTGTTCGACCATTAGATCATCCAGAGACCTATCACGATCTGCTCCATTGTGTTTGTCTCCATATTGCCGATCCAGAGGTGCAAGTGTTCTATCTGGAGCAACGCATACCACAACGACGAATATGTGTGGAATGTTACGAACGACAAGGACCAATAGATTTATTTGTTGTATGCACGGATACGCATTCCCTGTACAGCTGTCACATCCGTGGACTTAAATGTTTAAGTACTTATTATATCGAGTTTTCTTTTTCTTTTCTTATTCAATTTACTTTTTATTACAATAGTCGGTAACTTACCAGCCTTGAATGTACCGTTGTCGGTAATATACCATGGTCGGTAATATACCATGATCGGTAATGTACCATGGTCGGTAATATACCGTGATCGGTAATATACCATTGTCGGTATTGTACCATGGTCGGTAATGTACCATGGTCGGTAATATACCATTGTCGGTAATATATCATTGCCGGTAATATACTATGGTCGGTAATTTACCATGGTCGGTAATATATCATGGTTGGTAATATACCGTTGTCATAGCGAAGTATTGTTATTAAAAAAGGTTGTAATAGCGCATTAATTAAGGAATCAGTACCGATTATTATGTTTGATTTATTGTTGTATATAATTCATTATACCAATGTTTGCGCATACAAAACGTTACGGCAGATTTATAGCGATGTAAGTATATTAGCTAGTTATAATATTCTATTAATAATTTTTTTTATATTAATATTTTTTAGTAATAATTTGTTAGTAGTTTCTTTTAATTCTCTTAATGTTCTTGAATGTTCTTTTCTCACGACAAAACATGCGCGTAAAGACCACGCGCGCTGGCCTGAGCGAGCGAACAGAGATAAGGCACGCGCGAAGATAAGACACGCCTCGCGATGGCAGGAACCGAGCGAGCGCAGAACCGTTGACCGCGTGGGACCGTTAAACGACGGACCCGTGGGACAGTGCTGCATCAGCACCTTTTGTAGGGTATATAAGCGGCCGGAGCGACCGGCAGAGCGTCATTCGGAGTCAGTCAGTCAGTTCATTAAGAATCGTTTTGTTACGTCCGAGTGTTCAAGGTCACGGTTCGACAAACCGTTTACTCTTGTCGAACGTTCGTTCTCCCTTTATAGTCAGCCGTACTGGCTTTACCGGGGCGAGGAATGAGGATTTTGGTCGGGAAGATAACTGGACTGATTATTACCGATTGGTACTTTATTCCTGACTGTTACTGATTGTGGTTACCGACAGTTACCGACTGCCGTGTGTTTACCGACAGTTATCGACTGCCGTGTAGTTACCAACAGTTACCGACTGCCGTGTTGTTACCGACAGTTATCGACTGCCGTGTTGTTACCGACAGTTACCGACTGCCGTGTTGTTACCGACCATTGGTTTATTACAGGGTATGTTACCGGCGGAATTACTACCTCGAATACTTTAAAGAATAATAAAGTTATTTATTATTAATTCCCCTTTTTCGAATACAACGCCTTTTGTCTTTTCTTTATATAAACCTTAAACCGCGGGTTTGATGGCGGAATTGTTGCCGAATACACCACTTTTGGCTTAGTGATTTTTATTAGTTTCCACCCGGGTCTAATAATTACGCGATGATTTCTAAGAACTTCTATATTGGTTATAACGCACGGAGCGGACCTAACCGAATGTTCTGTTGTATTTGTCGGACGTCTGTTAGTTGTTTCCAACGTTGACGGGTCAAACTGTCCGTTGCGTGAGTAATTCCTTAATAAACTTCTCAGGTGGTAATTTCTGCCTCCGCGACGCATACGACGTTTTCTCTGATGGGCCGGAGTATCTGGATGGTGTGTTTCCTAGGAACAGATACACAGAATAAGCGTGCAATCAAGTTGCACCTCTCTTACTCTTGTATCTTGGAAGGGAAACGACAAGCGTGCGCTCGTGACGCACCTCTCTTGTCTTCAGAACAGAAGGAAACGACAAGCGTGCGCTCGTGACGCACCTCTCTTGTCTTCGGAACAGAAGGAAACGACAAGCG
>NW_018021683.1:17239-28965 GCF_002006095.1 Pseudomyrmex gracilis
CAACGGTCTTGCGCTCGCTCGGTTCCCGCGGTCGCGAGGCGTGCCTTATCTCCGCGCGTGCCTTATCTCTGTTCGCTCGCTCAGGCCAGCGCCCGTGGTCTTTACGCGCAAGTTTTGTTGTGAGAAAAGAACATTCAAGAATATTGAGAAAATTAAAAGAAACTACTACGGAATTATTACTAATAATATTAACATAAACAGAATTATTAGTGAAATACTATAACTAGCTGATATACTTACATTGCTATAAATCTGCCGTAACGGTTTGTATGCGCAACATTGGTATAATGAATTACATATAACAATAAATCATACATAATAATCGGTACTGATTCCTTAATTAATGCGTTATTACAACCTTTTTTATAACAATATTCTCCTATGACAACGATATGTTACCAACCATGACATATTACCGACCATGGTACATTACCGACCATGGTATTTTACCGACCATGGTACATTACCGACCATGGTACGTTATCGACCATGGTATATTATTGACCATGGTACATTACCGACTATGGTATATTACCGACCATGGTACATTACCGACCATGGTACGTTATCGACTATGGTATATTATCGACCATGGTACATTACCGAATATGGTATATTACCGACCATGGTACTTTACCGACCATAGTACACTACCGACAACGGTATATTCAAGGCTGGTAATTTACCGACTACTGTAATAAAAAGTAAACTGAATAAGAAAAGAAAAAGAAAACTTGATCTAATAAGTACTTAAACATTTAAGTCCACGGATGTGACAGTTTATTCAGTCAGAGCGTTCAGTTCAGTCAGTCAGTACGAACTTAGAATATTTTGTAATACGGACTTAGAATATTTTTGTCACATTCGGACTTAGAAATAGCCTATCATGGTTAGAATTTTGTTATACAATTAAGCTTCCTTACTTTACAACCGAGTATTCCTTTTTATTAAATATATATATATGTATAAATAACTTATCGTTCTGTTTCCTATTTTTAACGGAGTTGTTAAATTGGTAGTTAATTTCTGGCTTCTCACGCGTCAGTCCTGTCCTAAAAAACAAGAGAGGTGCGTCACGAGCGCACGCTTGTCGTTTCCTTCTGTTCCGAAGACGAGAGAGGTGCGTCACGAGCGCACGCTTGTCGTTCCCTTTTGTTCCGAAGACAAGAGAGGTGCGTCACGAGCGCACGCTTGTCGTTTCCTTCTGTTCTGAAAACAAGAAAGGTGCGTCACAAGCGCACGCTTTGTCGTTTCCCTTCTAAGATGCAAAAGTAAGAGAGGTGCGACTCGATTCCACGCTTATTCTGTGTATCTGTTCCTAGGAAACACACCATCCAGGTATTCCGGTCCGTCAGAAAAGACGTCGCACGCGTCGAGGAGGCAGAAATTACCACCTGAGAAGTTTATTAAAGAATTACTCGCGCAACGGACAGTTTGACCCGTCAACGTTGGAAACAACCAACACACGTCCGACAACTTCAGCAGAACATTCGGTTAGGTCCGCCCCGTGCATTATAACCAATATAAAAATTCTTAGAAATCATTGCGTTATTATTAGACCCGGGTGGAAACTTATAAAAATCACTAAGCCAAAAGTGATGTATCCGGCAACGATTCCGCCATCAGACCCGCAGTTTAAGGTTTATATAGTGAAAAGACGAGAGGCGTTGTATTCAAAAAAGGGAACTAATAATTAATAACCTTACTATTCTTTAAAGTATTTAAGTTAGTAATTCTGCCGGTAACGTACCCTGCAATAATCCAGTGGTCGGTAATCCAAAAGACTGTCGGTAAAGATCGGTACATAAACCGCAGTCGGTAACTGTCGGTAACCACGCGGCAGTCGGTAACTTTCGGTAATCACACGGCAATCAGCAACTGTCTATAACCACACGGCAGTCGGTAACTGTCGGTAATCACAATCAGTAACAGTCAGGAATAAAATACCAATCGGTAACAATCAGTCCAGTTATCTTTCCGACCAAAATTCTCATTCTCCGCCCCGGTAACGCCAGGACGGCTGACCATAAAGGGAGAACGTACGTTTGACAAGAGTAAACGGTTTCGTCGAACCGTGACCTTAAACACTCGGACGTAACACAGCACATTATTTTTTTTACCGTGGGCAATGCACTGTATGACATGCGTTAAACTACTGTTTAAAATNGATGGACCAGCCTATAACTGCAGAGCATGTATACTGGAATTCATGGAGAATAGACATCTGTTGCAAGCAGAAAGTGAAGTTTTTGTAAACGAGCGATGGTAGCAAAGAATAAAATATAGTTGTGCGCTTTTTGTACTGTACATAATATACTAAATAAAATATTAAATAAATGAGAAATTTATTTCTTTTTGTCTTGTCCCAATACTGTGCTATAAGATAAAGAGAATTGTGCTGATATGTGCAATGCGATGATGCACTAAAAACGTGTAAGTTGCAAAGATATAAAATTACAATATGCATGAAGGAAACATTCGTTTTTTTGCTAATTAATCACAATTTCAATGGAGAAGTGGCTATCTTTTGTCCAATTTAATTGAAAGAAACGGTGGGAGCAGTAGTATTTAAGAGCTCGAAGTTCGCGTTTAATCATCAGTTTATAGGAATAAAAAAGAAAATTGTATATTCATCAGACTGGCTTGTATTCCGGAGAACTGTCAAGAAGAATATAGATACAAATCTGTTCGATTAGCCAGTTTTAAAAATCGGCCATGCTCGTGGATAACACCGGAAAGACTGGCAGCAGCTGGATTTTATTACACGGGCGAAGAAGATAAGGTGAAATGTTTCGATTGTAAACTTGAAATAAGCAAATGGGAAACAAATGACAATCCACTGGTCGATCATCAACGGTGGTCCAGACGATGTCGATTTGTTGAAAACTTATCCTACGGCAACGTAGCTATTGGTGTGGATTCTAGCACAATTCCGAAAAATATGAACGAAGCAGACGAGAAATCCACGTGTTTTATGTCCGTTTCCGATTTGGATGATGTTACCGAGGACATTGGAATGTTAAACAAAATATTGTCAAAACCGAAATATCCACAATTTGGCACTTATGAAGCAAGAATCAATACATTTGAAGCATGGCCAAAATNATCAAAACAAACAAAACGAGATCTTGCAAATGCTGGATTTTATTACACGAGGAGAGCTGATCAGACGTTGTGTTACTATTGCGGAGGAGGATTGAGAGATTGGAATTCGGAAGATGTGCCCTGGGAGCAACATGCAAANTGGTTTGAATACTGTCCGTTTCTGATTGTTTGCAAAGGACGCGATTACATAAACACAGTCATCAACGGAACATATTATACACGGAACAATTCAATTAATTCACCCAAATAATACAAAAAGCAGACGAGTAATCGGACGAAGATACTAGCATATTGCAGCAGAATGTGCTACTTTTTATTGTTATAGTAGTTTTATATGTATGTATGTATGTATGCGTTTATTGATTCCCCTTGGGGTTACAAATATTTACAATGTTTACACGCAAAACTTATATCTAACTTACATCTACCTTTTACTATCTTACAATTTAACTTATACTAAAGATCTCTACCTATATATACACACACACGCCACCTATTCTATACCTAATCCTAACTCCTATTCAGAACCCCCGCTTCCGGTTCTTGCTTCTTATTTCCATACGTCAAAGATTCCATCCATTCCTCTAATCATTCATCACACGCCTCCTCTGGCCTCTCTTTCCTCTCCCCTCTTCCCTCCCCTACTTCCTCAATTTTCCTTAGCCATCTCTCCCCTTCCCCATCGCTCCCCAGCACCACTTTTACCATTTCCTTCCAGCTCCCCTCCGCTCCCCAATCACCACACTCTTCCCATACGTGTCTCCAATTCTCCTCCTCCCATCCACATACCCTACATACCCTTTCATTTTCTCCTGCCCAATACTTCCCTTCCCTCATTTCATTTCCTAACCTATAACCTGCTACCTTCTTCCATCTACTCTCCCCCCAACCCTTTTTTAAATATCCCGCTATCCCCTCACCATTTATCCTCTTGTACCATTCATTGAACCTTGAATTTACTATCTTATTTCAGTCTTCCTCCTCCTGCATTTTTCTTTCTCTTTTCATCAACACATCTAAGTTCCACTCTCGCCTCTCTTTTAACTCCTTCCATTTTCCCATACTCATATCCTTTTTTTCGAAAAATTCTATCCTTGCCCTCTCCCATTCTGAACGCTCCCCATCTTTTATCGCTCTTTCCTTAATCTCTTCCCAACACCTCCTTGCATATTCACTCCCTTCCCCTCTTTCCAGTCTTTCCTCGAATCCAATCGCCCTCCAGCCTGCTCTTCCTCTCAGCAATTCCCTATGCAATTCCGCCCTCACCATATATCCCGGAGTGTTCTATCCCACTCCCAGCACCCATCTTATATACCTCTCTTGTAGGCTCTCTATACTCCTCCACTTTTTCCACCCCCAAATCTCTACTCCATACCCCACCACCAACCACACCAAGGCATCAAACAGCCATAACCGCCTTCCCCAGTCCTCCCCAAATCTTCTTTTACCTATACCCCATACCTGCCCCATCACCGCCGCCTTTTTCCTCACCCTCTCCCTCACCTGAGCATCCATCCCACCGTTCCTCTGAAACACAAACCCCAAATATCTGGATTCCTTCACTTCCTCTATCCTTTTTCCCTTCCACCACCATTCCCCTACTTTATCCCTTTCCCCCCCCTTCCTGCATCTCAACATTTTCGATTTTTCAACGTTTACTTCTAGTCCTTTTTCTCCCACATATCTCTCCAGCACTCTCAGCATGTTCCTCATACCCTCCTCTTCCTCCGCTATCAGCACCACGTCGTCCGCGTATGCCAGAGAGTAAATTCTCCCTCCCTTCAACCTTACTCCTCCCCAGCCCCCTTTTCTCAACTCCTCCTCCAGATCCGATACCAGCATATTGAACAGTACCGGACTCAGTGGACACCCTTGCCTCACCCCTTTTTCCGTCCAGAACTTCTTCCCCATCTCTTCCCCTATCCTTACTCTGAATCTCGTCTCCCTATATAACTCCCCACATCTTTTCACTAGCCCTTCCCTCATACCCCTCTCTCTTAAAACTCTGACCAAGATCTCCCTATCCACCGTATCAAAGGCTGCCCTTAGATCAACAAATAACGCGATCAGCTTCCCCCTTTTCCTACGTAAATTCCTGTTTATCAGGTAATTTAAGGCATACACGTTGTCCATTGTCTCCCTTCCTTTCCTGAATCCTGCTTGATTTTCCGGCAAAAGCCCTTTCTTCTCTATGTCCCCCCTCACCCTCTCTGCCAGCACCTCCGCATAAATTTTGTACAGCGTACTCGCTAACGTTATCCCTCTGTAGTCCTCCGCTTTTTTCCCTTCTCCCTTCTTTAGCACTGGTACTATTATCCCCTCGTCCCATTCCTCTATCCATCCTTCCCCTCTCCATATCCTTGCACATAGCTTCTATATCCAATTCTTCACCCCCTCCCCTCCGTATTTTCACACCTCTGCTGGTATCCCATCTCCCCTCGTCGCTTTCTTAGCTTTCAACTTTCCCAGAGCCCTATTTATTTCATTCCTTGTTATTTCCTCCTCTCCATCCTCCCTTACTCCTTCCTTACCCTCTTGCCTCACTTTCCGATCAACACCTTCTAGCTGCATCCTAATATATTTTTCCCATTCCTCCAA
This sequence comes from Pseudomyrmex gracilis, assembly GCF_002006095.1. Classification (NCBI taxonomy): domain Eukaryota; kingdom Metazoa; phylum Arthropoda; class Insecta; order Hymenoptera; family Formicidae; genus Pseudomyrmex; species Pseudomyrmex gracilis. Next base: position 22,943 of record NW_018021683.1, read on the forward strand.
TTCTATTTCCCCCCATCCCCCTTTCTTTCTCCCCCTTTCACGACCTATCACTTCCCATACCTGACTTTCCGTCTTGGCTTCCTTAGCCATTCTCTCCCATTTCTCGTTCTCCTCCCTTTTTTTTCTCAGACACAAATCCCCATATTTTTTCTTCTCCTCCCTGTATTTTTCTTTACTCCCTTCTCTTGTACGCCATTTCCTCAATTCCCTTTTCACCCTCTTTTTCCCCTCCCTACATTTCTCATCCCACCATCCTCTCTTCCTTTTATTTCCCCCCATATCCTTCGTCACCCTATATATTCTTCCGATCCTCCCCTTTATTTCCTCCCATTCCCTTCCCACCCCTTCCTCCTTACCCTCTCTCTCCACCATTTCCTCTTCCAAACTCCGCCCCCTTTTCATTGTCCACACTATCCTCCTCATTTCCATATTTCTTTTCCTCTTCACATCCCTCTTTCTTCCACTCCTTTTCACCCAAATCACCAAAGGATGGTGGTCTGAGTCTACTCTCTCCTCCACCTTCAATTTCTCTATCTTTTCTTTTACATCCGCCTCCCCTAGTACGTAGTTTATAACCGACTCCCCCCTTCCCCCTACGTATGTCAATTCTCCCTTCTCATCCCCTTTAATGTTGCCATTCCATATGCACCATCCTAATTCTTCAATTCTTTTTAGCAACACTTTCCCTTCCTTATTTACTTTTTTATCCTTCGACTCTCTTGTCTTTTCCTCCTCTTTATCTATGCCACCTTTTATCTCCCCGCTTCTTCTTCCCGTCCTCGCATTAAAATCCCCTCCCACTATTGTCCTTACCCTTTTCTCCCTTCTTTCCATCCAACCTCTCAGTTCCTCCAGAATCCTACTTACTCCCTCTCTCGCATATACTCCTATTATCCCCCACCAGCTTCCTTCAAGTTTTACTTTTATAATCATTATTCCATCCTTCCCTTCCCATTCCTCTTCCCATCCCGACACTATCTCTTTCCTACATCCTACTATTATACCTCCTATTGCTCTTCCTTTTTTACTCTTTCTCCCCGCCAATTGTACCTCCCACTTATATCCTCTTGGTAGCTTGCCTTTTATTTTGTCCCACCCTTTTTCGTCCACCTATGTCTCCATCAACATCATTATGTCCCATTCCTTTAATCCCTCCCAAAAGTCTCTGTCCTTTTCTCTCAGTCCCGCAACATTCCAAAATGCCACCTTCCAACACTCTTCATCCTTCCCACTTCCCTCTCCCATTCTCTTCCTTGCTCCACCTTTCCCTCCTATATTCCTCTTCTCTCCGTCCAACCCCCTTCCCCCTTCTCCTCTCCCCATCTCCCTCCCTCGTTTCCCTGGTTCATTATCCCTGTTCCTCTGACTCTCTCTGATTTTTCCTTTTCTTCATCCCATTTCCACCATTCCCCCTCAACTCTTATCCGCTCTCCGTCCACCCACACATCTTTACCCTTTCTTCTTTCCTCTCTTGCTATCACCCTCAGTCTTCTCCTTACCTCCCTTTCCTTCCAGTTTAAATCCTCATCTATCCATATACTTCTCCTTTTTAGATTCCTTTTCTTCTCCAAAATTCTTTTTTTCTCTTTCTCTCTCTCCACTCTTACCCACACCATCTCCCCCGTCTTCGCTTCCCACACTTAATTTTCTTATTTCCTCTACCTTTACCTCTGCTCCTATCTCCTTCAGCAACTTCTCTACTCCCCACCTCATATCTCCCTTATCCTTCTTTACCCCTTTGATGACTAAATTTCTTCTTTTCCTCTCTGCCCTTTCTCTCAACTCCATCCCCCTTTCTATCACGCTCATTCTTCTCTCCAGACTCTCTCCCTCTCTACTTTTCTCCCTCCTCTCACTTTCCCTTTTTTCTCCCTCTTTCCTTGCCGGTCTCATTTCTAACTCCTTTACCCACCTATACAGCTCCCATTTCTCGTTCTCCTCCCTTTTTTTTCTCAGACACAAATCCCCAAATTTTTTCTTAAAAAATAGTACTCTTCTTTCTCATCCTTCCACCTTTTTCCTTCCTTTTTCCACTCCTCTATTTCTTCCCCCATCTTCTCCATCACTCTTTTGCACCTCTCCATTTCCTTTCTTATTTCCCTTATCTCATCCCATATTTCCTTCCCTTCTATCCCTATTTTTCCAATTTCCTCCTACTCTCCTTTCCCCTTCTCCTCCTCTCGCTCCTCACCATTCTTTCTCTTCCCCGGTGACCTCTGGACTTTCTTACTGCTCTTGAACGCCCATTCCTCCTCTCCTTCCCTTTTCCTCTTTAGCCATTTATCTAAAACGACATTTACGCTCGCTGATCTTTCCCTTTTCCTACCTTCCATCTCCATCAACCTCTCCACATTATTTTTCCTTTTTCCTTCTTCCTCTGTCATTCTTACTGTCCTTCCCTCCACGAGAACCAGCCTTTACTAAAAACTCTATCTCCGAACACACTTTGCCCCCTTCTGCACCTTCTGTACTTTTTACTCCTCCTCTCTTTACTCTCTGCACGCTATGAGCGCTCTCAGCGCTCCCAACACTTCCCTCTCAATTATCTTCTAACCTCTCCTTCCCACCAACTTATCTTTCCTTCCAGCTCACACCGTTTTCCTCTCACCCATCTTCTCTCCTCCACTCTCACAGCCAAACCTCCCTACATCTTCTCCACTCCGCTCACTCTCCACTCTCTCACAATCTTTGACATACACCAAAAATATCAAAATCACTCGCTACTTTTATCTGTCAAACTTTACTCTATGCAACCGGAAACGGAAGTCCCCTAGTAGTTTTATATGTTGTTATATTTGTATTATATATTGCTTATTTTTATAACGTTGTGTATATTAGTGTATAATAAATGAATTAGTTTGTACAAATGATTTCTTTATTACAACCTGTTGTCTAATCCAACTCTGATTTTCTCTCAATACACAGAACTAGATTAAGTACTAAAATGTGTATACTTCGTCATTGTGTTATTTCTTGCCAACAATCTTTGCGACTTACAATTAGTCATATTCGTCTTGATTTGCACTGCGTTCTACACATATGATATGAAATTGCAATTCTGCAACTGTCTCGTCTTACTCGCTTTCCTTCGCACCGCGTTCTGAAACATAATATAATCACACATATATGTGTAAGAATATGTCGAACAAAACATAATCAATCCACGTTTAATCCCGATTGTACCATGTTCAATAATACTTGAACCGTATGTAACCACAAATTAACAGCAAAACAAACCACGTTCAATCTCGGTCGTATCATAATTAAACCATTTTTAAGTATAATCGAACCACGTTTAACCAACATCGAATAACGTTCAACCATAATCAAACTACGTTCAACCATAATTAAACCATAAACAAACCACGTTTAACCATAATTGAACCACGTTCAACTACAATCGAACCATAAACAAACCGCGTTCAGTTATGAAACCATGTTAAACCGCGTTAATTTATATAAACATATGCTATGGAGAAGAAGGGTAGTAAATGTACAAAGTTGTTTTGTATAACAGTTTATTGTCGTTTTGACTACCAATTAAATATTTTAAATACATTTTGTAATGCACAATGTTTCACATGTTTTTCACATCGTAGACAATTCAATACATTCAGTTTATTTAAAAAAGCAATATTGTCGTAATCGGCATCCAATGTTTTAATAATTAATCCATGTCGTACGTCACTATCAAGAATATCAGCTAGCCAGTTACATTTTTCGGGATCTTTAATATAGACGAGTGAAGACGCGTCGTCATCATTTTCTGCGGTGCCGCAAATAGCTATTATAATCAAATTCTTTGCTCTGCGGTATGCAACACTTCCATCTTTGCAACGCAGACCATGATGATACATCATCAGCCAAGAAGCTGCTGATCTGTCTGATTTTGAGAAGACTCCACGGGAAGGGACTTCCAAAAATGTAATGCGAGAGAACAGTGCCCTTTCGCAATACCGCTACTTCCTTGATAATAAATCTTTTTCCGACTACAAATCCTTGCAGGTCTACAAACGTCGGCACAGCCATGTTGACGTAATCGTGTGACCAACAAAAGACAAATGCTATCTATCGTAAAGTACTTTTGCTCTTAAACGATTTTCAGATTATAGAGAGGAGAAGCGCTGATGTTGCAGTTTATGTAATTTTGCGCACTACGTTGGTTAACGGATTGTATTCAATAACACGATCGTGCAAAATGAGACAATNGGCTGTAGTATTTGCTGGTATATTTTCTTTGCAATCGAATTCAATTTGCACATCGACGGTTGCACTTTTTTCGCCTCGTTTTTACGGGAACAATCAATGACCACTAAAGGACCACATTGCAAATAGTTGGAAATCGTGAGAAACGGTACGACACCACATCCGTAATACGCTTTACGGAAATGTGTGTACATATGGTACAGAACGGCATATTTTTTTCTATCGAAATTTAAATGCAAGTCGTCATAAGGATAGAATTCAGAATTGAGATAAAGTTTTACGTTGGTCAACTGACAGTGATCGAATTGCGTGACATCTGCTGACATATCGTTTCTTCGAGCAGTCTGTAGCGCAAATATGACGTATCTCGGTTTCTCCAGTTGTGTCGCCGTTTTTACGGCCCACGAGTGTTTAGTCGTGCTTTGTAATAATAGAAACTCATAAAGATCCCATGAACGGAAACTCATGGTCAAATACCGTCCGCTTTCCAGAGTTCGTAGTAGCAAGAGCTTCGTGACATCGTTCGATACTACATGTGGCATTCGCCATTGCACTTTGAATAATTCAATGTTTCCATTCAATGCATCACGATCTACTTGAGAGATTGCTGTTATGCAGTTTTTGTCGTTGCGCGATCGTATTAAAATTAGTTCATGACGTGCATTGATAATCGTATGCTTGTAGTCCTCGCAAAATCCCAATAACATGCTGAGAGGTACGCAGAAACTAAAGTAACTATCTACGTCTGTATGTTGTGTAATATCCAATCCAGCATTTTTCATGGCCATGCTTTTATCATGTGTTAGCGATAGGTTTTGATCGTGCTGGTTATCCCAACGTTTCTATTACGATCAATCTCCACACCATTAAGTTCATAGCAAATCTCATCGAACATAAAAGCTACACAATTATTACNCAGAAATACTTCTTCTTCGTCTTTCGTCGTTAACGTCATTTTTCCTTCGACGTAAAGAAAACTTTGNCAAGGTAAAGTGTACAAGTCCTGCTGTTGTATAGGTATGCGTATCTCATCACTGTGTTCAAATGTTGTGTTCACGTACGGATTGTATGTGTGAGTTTCAATCTTGACAATGCGATCGTCAAAGATCGGCTCACCTCCAATGTTTAAAATGTCGCACATCTTTTCAAATTTTTCGTACAATAAATCCCAACGATTGTAAAAATCCAACGTTTATCGGACTTAGCTTCTTCCGATTACTGTACGTCGTAGTAGTAGTAGCAGGTGTTTGTAATGAAAACCTCGTATCTCGCGTCACTTAATCCGCCTCGTTCAACACGAGCATGCCGCGTATTACAGCCGTCGACGTCGTACGTGTAATCTGACAATTATTTCTTCTCCTCGAAAATCAAGCAATTATCCGTTCTGATCCACAATGCATATCGTCAAATCCGTAATGCTCTGTACGATGATCGGAAGGTAAATGATCTGTGCCGGTGTTTCCGAGATCTTATATCCTGGTGGCACGTTCGGTGAGAATTCATGTATTGTATGCACACACCGGTTGTTGCTGTACGCACCCGCAGTCACGTTGCATTCTATGCGAATAATGTTGACGTTTATAATATTACTCGGCACGTCTGATATGTACCATTGTAGCTGCTCTAAAATACGAGTTGATGAAAATCTCAACCACAATCTAATGTTGTCGGGTTTGGTAAAATTTATTTGATAAGCGCAGTTTATTTCACTTTTCATTGTATTAGTGTTTGCGCGTAATATTAGTGGAGGGATATTCTCATCCTTATCTTTGCTTCTTACATTACGTTGCATCATTGCATGTTGCAGATAATTGTTA
>NW_018021683.1:30089-31883 GCF_002006095.1 Pseudomyrmex gracilis
AATATTGTATATATTTGAGCCATGTAAAGATTGCGCGCCAGTACACAGTATCTCTTAATCATATTTACACACAATTTCCAACTTTATCATGGATGCTGTTTACTCGCGTGGATTCTAATTTTAAGTATGTATAACAATTTTTATTTTATATCTTTATATTTTATGTCATACGTCTTTTATCCAATTTATTATGAGTTGCGCTCATTTCGATCAATTTATTACTAGATTACACTGAAGAAGGTCCAAAACTGTGACCGAAACGTCTGTTTATTTAATAAAGACTTATTCTCATACACGACCAGCTTGTATTTACTGCTCGCATTGGCCCTTGAACTCAATTTCTGACTATTTCACGAGCGATTCATTGATAAAACTTATTGTTCGACGATTTCACATTCGGTATCGTATGATACGTTTCTCAAAATCTGTTAGTCCAAGCTCGTAATCACCGTCACTTAATCAATGGCGGGAAAGTAGCTGACTGCAAAAGTGCTACTTTTGCCGGTAAGTGTGAACGTCAGTGACATGTTGTCGAATGTGTAATAAAGTCAGATAGCGTACTATTTAAATGAATATTGCTTATCCACCACTTGAAAAAACCGCAAACATAGTTGGCCACAATTGCTTTGATTGTAACGTTGATAAGACGTACGATTATATTCTATTTTGTTTACGGCATGTTCTAGATAACGCATCATTTCTTTTGGTGGTTGAAGATTGCCGAAACTATCAAAATATATGACATGTTTTCCTCTCTTCCCATACGCTACCCAGTGAGTACCCGGTCCATTTGTATCATCTAAATTGACAATACCACTCTCATTACGACGTACTATGTTAGGTAAAATATTACGCATGAAAACAGTTCTAAACAAAGATATGCGCATGCGCTTAGTTAGTTTTTCTAACTGCATATTTGTTGTTACACCTGTAGGTAATTTTAACGTCTTTTCAGCGTTTTTTTTTTCTTCTTCTTCTTTGAAAGTCTTTGTCCGTACGGAGTCAGATAAATTCCCCGACCTTCCATCGCGCGATTATGACGCTGCATTTCTTCTAGCTGTCGCTGCGTAACTCTTGTATCATTTACCGTTTTTGCAANTCCCGCCGCTCCACCAACAAGTGCACCGAGAGCACCCAGCAGTNGTAGGATCGGTAACACACCGCCGCGTTTAGCAATTGAAAGTATTCGCTTCCGTTTTGCTGACTTGCTTTTCTTTTTCAAGCCCATGCCGAGTTTTGTCTTTGCTTTCATAGCCGCCCACACGGCGGTCGCAGCGGCTTTCTCACCAAGACTCGAGTCTGCCGCTGTAATACGATCGCGCGCCTTCGCAGCAAGTGCGTTATCAGCTACGTGTCGAGCAGCAAGTTCGTTGTTTTGCGAATAAGCTATATCGTGTTCACGGCAAGCCGCGTCTAATGGATTAATTCTCCGATCGCCTCTAGCTAATCGTTTTTCCAAACGCGTTCCCGGGCCACAAAATTGGTAGCCCGGAAAATGTAATTCGACAGGAAGAGCGTTTATCATGCGATTTAACAATCCACGACCTGACATAGATTGCATAATACGTTTGACATCAGTGGTCTTCTGACGACTGAGTAGAAAATGCTCGACGCGTCACTATAAATAGGTGCTACTTGTTATCGCAAGACAATTGCAAAGAAACCATGCAGTTCGTGCGGCAACCTAAGGTAATCAAAGTAACTACTTTGGACAGCAAACCTCGACAAATGTCTGACAAAACAATACGCAGACATGGAATAATGCTACCGGTTACTATACGCGGTATTGTGTGC
>NW_018021683.1:33093-37513 GCF_002006095.1 Pseudomyrmex gracilis
GTAAGAAAGAGAACGATATAGACTACGTATATGGTGTGTATTTCGACAACGATAGAATGATGCTCGGTGATAAACGTTTTGACGTGGATGAACAGGATAATATAATTGTAGATGGTATACGATTCGAAGCAACACAAGGATTGTACGAATTGATTTTCATGAAATGTCCTAGGAGTGAGTTATATACTGAAGAAGATAAACAACGATACAAAACAATATTGGAAATGACAAATGCTCATAGAAAACATCATAACCAGCTCGGCGCAATACTGGGTAACAAAGAATATAAATATAGATACATAATTGCGCCTTTACTATCCAGTGTGCGTANTAAGCAGGGGAGGNGTATACCGCGTAATATAATGCTAAATGATCGAGAAATCGAGTACGCGCACTGGGACGATCCCAATGAACTCGTCGACCGTCTGCGATTGCTAGACGCATCCCGTTAGGCTGGCAATAATGCTCACAATAACGAAATTCTGTCGATTATCGAAGAACTGTGCGAAGCAGGTCTCATTATAAATTAAATAGCGCGCCGACGTTAGAGTCAGTCGTGTGCGCGCCATCATGCCAATCAACAAATTCGGGATATTGCTCGGAACACACGGAGCGTCGATGTATTATTATTATGAGAGAGAGGCAATACTGCGAAATGACGTGCGTAATAACGCTCTCTTTGTCGGTTCCGGCTACGATGCAAGGTCGCGCAAGATACTACATGTAGCGCAACCCGATACCGACACTAACGCCGCCAACAAACGATACGTAGATATGTGTGTCACAAATGTAAATGAATGGCTGGAGACACGTGAGAGAAAAATTATCGCATTGCAACAGGACATGCAAGCGTTGAGCGACTCTATAAAACAAATTCAGCGTACACTTCAATATTTATCAAATCATAATAAAACGACTGACTCAGTAGACATATAATAAGACAGCTATGACGAGGAATCTTGTCACAATCAAAAACAACGTCTCGTAGAAGAATTGCATGCTCCGGCGAGAAGAAATTTTCCCCGTAGACGCGTTATCGTACGCGGATACGATAATCTCTGGCAAGCGGATGTGGTAGATATGCGTCCGTATTCGCGCGTCAACAGAAGCTACCACTACATACTTACGGTTATTGATGTGCTGAGCAAGTACGCGTGGGCCATACCGCTTAAGAGTAAGAGTGGACGCGAAGTCACCAAAGCTTTGCAGGAATATTTCGGGATAACAAAAGATGTCCACACAATTTGCAAACTGATCGTGGAAAGGAATTCTATAACACAGATGTACAGACATTGATAAAAAAGCATAGCATCAATCATTACTCCACATATTCGGTTATGAAGGCTTCGATTGTGGAACGATTTAACCGTACGTTAAAGAACGATATGTGGAAACAATTTACACTTAACAGAACCTACAAATGGATCGACATACTACCGCGTCTTCTTATGGAGTACAACGCACGAAAACATCGAACTATCGATATGCGACCTTGTAACCAGAGCCCCAGGGGAGGTCCGAGCTGGAAAAGGTGATAACACCCGAGAGAAAAGAGGACCTTGTATAGGACATTAAGCATTTATTTGTATTCGTCGTTGGTCGAAGTCCCACGACCTAAACAAAAATGTAAAGGGAAATTACTAAGTAGCTGTTAAGCAAAGTTATTGTGATTAATCGTTCCAAAAACGTTTAAAGGTAACGTTAGGAATAAGGAATGCCGTTAAGGTAGTTTATTTTGTTTATTTTTATTTTTTACAGTTAAGAATCAGCATGCGGTGATTCGGGTTCCTTGTGGAACACCTAAACCTGAAACATACAAAGTAATTGTTAAGGGTTAGTTTTGTTTTATTAAGTTGTTTAGCAGTTTACTTACCGTGTAACAGATCCTGTGGATGACGTGTTGAAGCGGGAGTCTGAAACAGAGAAAAGAATTAGTATACAGTCGTTACTAATCAAAACATACTTACCGCAGTAGTTAACAGGCGGGTTATTGGTTTTAGTATTACTTAAGTACCTGGGATGTAAGAAGTAACCTTGTTTTTCCTTAAGCTTCAGTTTTCGTTTTCTTTTAGGTTTTAGGAGTTTATCCGTACGTGAAGCAACTGTACGTACTAAAACAAACACGTACACGTAATTTGAGTCGTTATACTCAAATTATAGACATTACACAAAACATCGCACTTAAGCGGAAACATGTATATAGTATCTACACACAACGTACACAGAACACATACACGGGTTATCGTCACTTAAAGCAGCTGGAAGTTGCACTTTGTAATTAAGGGCGATAACACGTACAGTTGGTCTCGGTTGGATAGTGGTATTAAGCGTGCCGAATTTCAGGTCTTAATCGTCATCTTTTCTTTCTAGGTTAAGGTGGAGATTAACAACTTTTAATTGTGTAAAACATGGTTGACAGTGTGGCTAAAAGTCACCATGTAAAGTTTTGAGTCTTAGTAAAAGAGTTTTTTGTAAGATGGCCTTAAGAGCCACAACTTGGTGTATCAGCTAGTTATTGGCTGAATGTTATTGGTACAAAGTATGGGCGCTTAATTCCAACATTTAATCAAGAAGCGAAACGGATGACTCGGCGTCGTTAGTTAGTGTTAATTGAACAAGGTTCCGACGTTTTATTTTGTTAGCAACGGATTCTTATTTTAGCCGGTAAAAAGAACACACCTAGGGAAACCGCGCGCTGCAAATGCGGCTTAAGGTACAGGCGTGCCAACGCAAAACGCGGGAGCAGTCAGTCGATTCAAAACTATCGTCCGGTACGGATGTGTCCAAGTACACGAGCGATCTAAACCTAGTTCTCGCGGCTCGAAACGCTGTGCTAGCAGTGGTAACATCGAAGCGGTGTTGTATAAGTTAAATAAAGATATACATATATATACGTTTACAGTAAAGTAAATAAGTGTTGTTGTATTAATACATACCTGGTGCATCCTTCATCCGTCCGAGGAATCCTGATCCGTGTAAAAATCCTGGAGATCCGTAGGAGTATCCTGGGAACATCCGGAACGGCGTCGGGACCTGTAACAGAAAGCATCGAAAAAATCCTTGTCCGTTGGAGGATAAACAGACTGGCGACCGTGATTACTGTGAGTACACAGCATATTTTCCAAAGAACCCCGGTCACAACCTATCGATGTTATCCCCGCAATTGCCGATAAGATCTTAACCACGGTGTACAGCAACGTTAAGATCGCAAGGTCAGCACGATTTCAAGTAGGTGATCCAGTACGCGTAAGCAAATTTAAAACAGTATTCGATACAGGATATACACCAAATTGGACGACCAAAGTATTTAAAATCAATAAAATACAAACGACCTATTTTGTGACGTATCTGCTTGAGGATTGTCACGTCCTAGGACAACAGAGGTCTAGACCGTTTCAGGGAGCCCCACGGTCGCGGGCCTATTTGTGTTCCTCGGGAGTTTTACACTGAATTGCTGCTTTACAGTTCGAAACGAATGAAGAAAACTGGAACTACCACCCCGGACTAAACGCAGCTCGTTACTTTAAACTGGCGGACCGTAGTGAAGGAACAGGGTAGGGTCAGCAAGACGGTAGAACTGAGCTCGTGAAATATGCACTGTCAAAAACTGGAAATACTTTCCGGGACAAATAAGGCAATCCTCGAGAGGTCAAACGAGATCCAACCTGGTTCCGCAAGTGACGCTAAGGGTTGGAGTACTTCGATGACCTATAACCACGCTGTGCGAAAGGAAATACTTGTACTGTTCTGTTGGACGTGCGGCTACGACGCAATTATGGCAGCAAACCTGGTTGTCAGAGACACGTATTCTTCCGAAGACACAGCGGCACTTTCCTAAGTTATACCGTTGATGGAAGTCAAGCTTGGGGGTGAGGTAAACAACACCTTCAGGCAACGGATTATGTATGCACATTTGTTCAATTTATTGGTAAGACTGGATGTATAACGCAAATCTTCTTCGCTTTATACACTTGAAAACGAGGATCTGTTACTGGCATTGACACAGTATAAGGACGCTTGTTGACGGTAACCGGAATCAATTGATTTGCACTAAAACTGCCGGCGCTCCTTTTAAGGATCTCTGAAGCCGTTGATTTACAATCGCTTTGTTTCGCTTTTGCCAGACGAAGGTTGGTTATGCGCGTGGCTTCTTCCACCCACTGGAGTAAACGGCGTTGTTTTTGTACCTGCCAACCCGCCTTAGCCTTGCGCTTACAGATTTTTGGCATCTATGAACAAAGAACTAACTTTACACGACGCGTTAAAACTAGACGTAAACTAAATTTCGTAGACTAAGGGCCTCCGCACAAACTCTTCCATAACGCGTTACGTTACGTTAAGTACTGGCCATAAACTTAGACCTGTACGTAAACTTAAACGTTGTTCAACGCACAAACTAAATCGTAACGTAACATGGTAA
>NW_018021684.1:0-12762 GCF_002006095.1 Pseudomyrmex gracilis
TTTTTTTTTTCAGTTTTTCACCGCGAATCAATCGAGTCCAAAAAGAAGTCGATCGGTTCAGTCGTTATTAAATAATTGCTTATTAAACATCTCCCCTCCACTAAAATGCCTGATTTTCGCGTATAATTAGTAGATTTACGCGACAAAAAAGGGAAATACGCACGGCACATTCACGTGAGCCACTTAAAGGAATGCGGCGGAAACGGGCAAAACACAGAAAAACAAAACTTAAACAACCCCACCCGGGCCACAAACCGAGCCGACGTAGCAAACGTAGACGCGAGCTTCTCTCAGTAGCGACCAACTATCCCGTGCGACAAGATGTCTATCCACGCAGAGATCGCAAGCGATATTGAGATGGACAAAAAATTTAACGAAATACTAGAGCGGTGCTGCAAAACACCGCCAAGTACCGGCACACCCGCACTACAACTCACTCCAGAAGAAGTGCGGGCCGCTGTCCAGAAACGGGCAGCCGACCGGCTCGGAACGGATCCAACAGTTCGCCAGCCAACCCGGCCGAGCAAGCCAGCCACCCCGCCGGCCAGACGGGAGGTTCTAATTACACCGCCACCCGNGACAAAAGCCATTAAGCCGAGCGAACGCACGGCAACATCACGGACACCGCTCTCCCTCCGATTGCANCGGGTACACGGGCAGGCCGCCAGTCGACAACCAGCCACTCCACCATCAGGCCACCGAGTTAAGGACAGCACACCGTCCAACCAAGGAACCGGGACACGCCGGATCCCGGCAGCCGCGATCAGACCAGGCCCAGCAATACCCACCACGGCCGAACTACCGAGCATCGAAGTCGCCAACGTCACGACCCCAGCCACAACCCACGAGACCGCTTTTACGAAGGTCGCGGTACCAGGGGCTACCCTCCGCGTAGCCACCCAGATCATTTGTACCACCCGGCGCTACCGAGCAAGAGTCGAGGGTGGCCATTGGGTACTTCGGTGGGACTACTCAGGACGCCTGACCATGGCGCGCTTTGTTCAACAGGGTGGATCATTTTTATAAAAAAAGAGGCGAGTGTGACGGGGCTAGCCCCGTCATCTGTATATATGTAAATACTGTTAATTAATCCTTCATTTTTTGATATCTTTTGATTACATTCGTTGTATATCCTATATTATATTCAATTACTACATTTATCAATATGCGCGTATTATGTTCCCGACCTGGCGCCGTAATATAGCGAATGGTATAGTTCCGACCGTTCCGCAATAGTTTGCGTACCGATCTATATGTCAAACCGCGGAAATATATAAGAAGAACACACGTGAACCAAAAAAGACCTGTGCCCGTGCGACACGGCACAGGTGCGTGATATAGCGCGCAAACAACCGTATACCGCACACCGACCCCGGACGAACTATAGGCCGCTCCGGGGTATAAAAGCCGAGCGATTTCGGCAGTCGGGACCAGTTCCTTTTCCGAGCTCTCGAGGCGTTGTCTCAAGAGCAATCCTTCCTAGATCCGAGGCGTTGTCTCGGACTTAGAATCCTCCGGTCGAGGCGCTGTCTCGACAAGACCCGGTGCTAGAGGCGCTGTCTTGCACACCACTTCCTGGCCGTCCGGCCGAGGCATTGTCTTGGCAGAACCCGGTTCTAGAGGCGCTGTCTCAAACACTATCCTGACCGTACGGATCGAGGAGTTGTCGCGATCCTCTCCGGCACTTCGGTGCACACCATCTTCGTCGGCTCCACGAGCCCGGACATTCAATCGGCCGTTGTCACTGCCACACCGAATAAACAGTCGTTCTCACGACTCAAACGGCCGTTGTAACCGCCACCAGCAAACAGTCGTTCTAACGACTCAACCGGCCGTTCTTACGGCCCGGAACAGACTGGGTACAGACGACCCCCGTGTAAATATACCCCGTAGGTTTAAGATTAGCTATAAGCCGTCGCGTCCGAATTAATCCTCATTGCACCGACCGTATCAATTCGCGCAAATCATTTCTCGCAGAATCACCGCGCCGATAAATTCGAATCATCTCATATCCGTTGTAAATACCGATAACATAAAATACCGTTTAAGTGATACCTACTGTAAATATCATAAATAAAGTGAATAAGCCTTCATTACCTTACAGCATTAAAATAACCGAGTGTCGCAATTTCACGCCTTCCCCTCCCCGATCCTTGGCGCCGACCGAGCTGTCCGGTAGGCGGAAGGCCGGGCAAAGCTGATAGAAAATCGGCTCCGTTACAATATTATTTCTTTCATATTATTTTGTATCACACCTTTTTTCTATTACTCTTTATATCATTTCTCTGATATTAGTTTGTATTAATTTTATTTTGAATGTTTGCCCGTGAAATACATTGTTAATTAATTGTTAATTCTTACTGGTTAACTCAGATTTTTTTTCTCCATCCGAGCTGCATATCGCGAGGGTAAGGGACAGCCTTTACCACGACTTTTTACTCAACCCAGCCCTTCTCCGTTCCTGTTAGAGCTAGTCGGCTCGTTCTGTCGAGTGACGCTAATTTTTGACGCGATTATGCGTCTGGCGCCCAAAATTATAACAAAGTATTCGTCGACTCGGCCCGGCAGTGCGCGTTTTGGATCACTTTTTCTATCCTGCCCATGATTCGACGTTGTCTTCTCGCGGACGCTCACCCGAGTCCCGTGACAGAAACTCCGTTTGCAGAGGAGCGGCGCGAGAATTATGTTAACACCGCAAAAAAACGTCACAAGATATATATGTCTTTTACTAACTCATTGCATTATTTTTCTAGTCACTCATTCACTTATACATTTTTTTATAACACTTTTTTTATTTATTTCTGTTTCTCTGTAAGTCTCTCCTTCTTTCTCTTTTTTTCTCACTCAGTCATTGCATAACATTCCTACTCAATCATTCATTAACATTTTATGCTTTTTTTATCTAGTTATTTCTCTCTTTTTCTCACTTATTCATTGCATAACTTTCCTACTCAAGCATCCATAAACATTCTATGTTTTTTTTATCTAGCTATCTCACTCTTTTTCTCTCTCGCTCACTCATTTATTGCAGTTAAATAAAAAAACAAAATGTTAATGAATGATAGAGTAGAAAGGTTATGCAATGAATGAGTGAGGGAAAAAGAAAGAGAGAGAGAGAGAGAAAGACAGAGACAGAGACAGACAAACAGATAGACAAACAGAGATAAATAGAGAAAGTTATAAAAAAATGTATGAGTGAATGAGTAACAAGAAAAGTAATGTAATGAATAAGTGAAAGATATTGTTGCGAGATGCGGCGCGTGTCGTCCACGTGGTATAAGAAGATGTTCGTAGAACGATCGATCGCTCTAGAGGCTTTTGTTCGGGTAGCAACGGGGATGTTTACGGCGAGGTTCAAAGAAGAGTGAACCGCCGGATTCGGAATCGTCGACAGGCTGGATTATCGGCTCGAGATTTTTTTACGTTTTCCGTGGCCTTTTGTAACGCGTTCTCTAATAAAACTTAAGTGTGTTATACGCGGTGTTTTCTTTTCTTTTCGCGGAGCGCAGTAACTCGGCGGTGACGCGATTAAACGCTGCCGTGAGCGCAACATTTGGGGGCTCGTCCGGGATATGAAAGTTTGAACTAGAGAAAACGACGAAATGGCTTTGGTTCACTCGCCGCGGAGAACGCGTAACCAGACTGCGAATGGAGCGGGCGAAGCGCCGGCGGCATCAGCGACGGCGGCGGAAGGAGAGACTTTGCGTACGATCTTGGAGGAGCTGGAGCGACTCCGGGAGGAGCGGCGACAAGAGAAGGAGGAGATGCGTTGTTTGCAGGCACGCGTTCGGCAGGAAACATCAGGCGAGTCGTTTTTTAGTTTGTTGCCCGGTCGGGCGGGCGAATTAGTTAAAATGAAAATTAAGCCCGACGTGTTCGATGGAAGCGTGCCGTGGCGTGAATTTTTTGTGCAATTCGAGCTGGTTGCTCGTGCGAACGGGTGGGACGACGCGGCAAAAGCCACGGTTCTCGCCACTAGTTTGAGAGGAGGGGCGAGCTCGATTCTGGAAGGATTAGAAGAAAATTTTAATTTTTAAGAGATTTGCGCGAAATTAGAATTGCGGTACGGGGAGCGTGGAATTCAAAATTATTATATGCAATTTACGAATCAGAAACAGAAGAGCGGAAAAGATTTTGCTGCAGATTTTGAGTGATTGGCCCGTCTTGCTTACCCGGAATGCTCCTACGAAGTCCGGGACAAAATTGCTTGTGCGCAATTCATCGTTGCGCTCTCTGACAGATTCGTGAAGCGGACGCTTCAATTAGAAAATGTTTCTTCGTTACGAGTCGCGGTTGAGCGGGCGAGAACGGTAAAAGTTATTCAGGAAGGTAGCTTTGAAGGGAGAGGAGATAAGGGGCGAGACGGGAAGAATTTCAAACGGTCTTTGTATGGAAATTGGAAAAGAGGAAAGGCCGAAGACAACCGTGAGGAGGGAGAGAAGACTGTAACTAAAAAGAACGGCGGGGAGAGGGAATGCTGGAAGTGCGAAAAGAAGGGGCACTGTCGCTTTGAGTGTCCGGCTAATTTGTCGGGAAACAAGACTTAGTCGAGCTTCCGGAAGTGGGCTCGGCTGTGGGGTGGAACACCCCGGAGAAGTTGTTTTCTGTCAAAGTTAATAATAAAAAAAATAATTTATTTGTTTATTCTGGTTTGCTAAACGGAAAACCGTGTTGTTTTAAATTGGACACGGGCTCCGATGTGATGATCTATCGTGAATTCTAATTTAGTAGGGAAGTCGCAATGTCAAAGGTTGTCGAGAAAGCCGAGATTGAGATATCCTACCGGTGAGGAAGTTCCGGTTCAGTTAGAATGTGTGGCTCGGGCAGTTGTAGGGGGACATTCTTTAAATATGCCTTTTTACGTGGCAAATATACTTGATGAATGTATTCTAGGGTTGGACTTCTTCAGGAAGACAGGTCTGAACAGGGCGTTGAAGTCGCTCTTTGTTGTTCCCTTGAATGAGTCGAGAATGTCTTGTTGTCGGGTGTGTGAAGCTTCCGGGGAAATTCTGGCTAATCTAAAAGATTTTTATGAGCGGAATTCTGTTGATCTGAATGAAGTGCAGAGAGATATTTTTGCTAAGTTCGTGATTAAATTTCAAGATATCTTCTCTAATCAGATCGTGACTGGGAACTGTGATGTTCTGCAGCATAAGATAAATCTTCAGGATCCACGCCTGATAAAGCAAGCTCCGAGGAGGATCCCGGTAAGAATGCGGGCTGAGGTGGAAAGGATTCTTCAAGAAATGAAGGATCAGGGAGTCATTGAAGAGTCTTTTGGCCCGTGGGTTTCTCCGGCGGTAAAGAAAAAGGACGGCTCTTTGAGGTTCTGTGTAGATTATCGCAAATTAAATGCGGTGACGATCAAGGATTATTTTCCTCTTCTTAGAGTAGATGATCTTCTAAATCAGTTGTCCGGGAACAAATGGTTCTCCACTCTGGATATGAAAAGTGGTTACTGGTAATTGAAGATTCGGCCAGAGGATAGGGAAAAAACTGCTTTTTTGGTAAGCAATGGCCTGTGGCAATTCACGGTAATGCCTTTTGGCTTGTGCAACGCTCCGGCCACGTTTGAGCGCTCGATGGAGCGGGTTCTCCAGCAGTTGTTGATTAAGATTTGTTTGGTTTATCTGGATGACATTGTTGTGTTCGGTAAATCTTTTGAGGAGGAAGTAACTAATTTTAAGAAAGTTTTTCTGAGACTCAGGGCGGCTAATTTGAAACTTAATCCTAAGAAATGCAATTTGCTTAGGAAACAGGTAAAATATCTTGGCCATGTGATTTTAGCTGAAGGGATCTCGACGGATCCGGAGAAAATTACACCTGTGAGGGAGTGGCCTGTTCCACGGAATAAAAAGCAGGTTCGCAGTTTTCTGGGATTTTGTTCTTATTATCGCAAATTTGTTAAAGATTTTTCTTTGATAGCAAAGCCCCTATTTACTTTGACTGAAAATCAGGTAAAGTTTGTCTGGACTGAGCAATGTCAGGAGGCGTTTGCAAATCTTAAGCAAACGTTGTCTTCTCCTCCTGTGCTCTCTTTTCTTCTTGAAAAAGGAGAATTAATTCTGAACACTGATGCTTCTGGCCATGGTGTTGGCGCGGTGTTGTCGCAAGTTCAGCGGGGGACGGAGAAGGTCATCGCTTATTATAGTCGAGTAATGAATAAGGCTGAGAGGAATTATTGTGTTACTCGGCGCGAGTTATTGGCTATGGTTGATTTAATAAGATCTTTCCATCATTATCTGTATGGGCGGAAATTTTGGGTTTGAACTGATCATGCGTCCTTTAGATGGTTGATGTCTTTTAGAGATTTGGAGGGTCAGTTAGCTCGTTGGGCGGAGAGACTTCAACAATATGACTTTGAGATAGTTCATCGGAGTGGTCGAGCGCATGGGAACGCGGATGGGCTTTCCAGGCGACCTTGTGCGGAGTCTTGCTCTAAATATTGTTCTAAGGTTGAGGTTGTGACCGGGGTTAAGCGTATTTATGGTCAAGGACTTACCCTTATTGTGACTTAATCACGGTCGCCAGTTGCTTTTACCCTCCAAGCAACAAGGGTGGCTGCTTCTCGTTTACCCACGGGGTTGTTTTCTCCCTCCGTATCCTGTTGAGATGGCAAGGAATGTGCACACGCACTCACGCACGTAATAAAACGCACAGTTTATCACATAAACGTATAAAATGCTTTAATGTAACCAGTCTTACACTTATCGCAAAGTATATAATAATAATGTATCACTAGAATTATTAATTAGCGATAGTATGAGCCTCCGAAAACTTTTTTATCGCACGAACTGTAACGCCACGCGTCCGTATCGTACGGCTTTCGTGTAACGACTCTCGAACAAGATGGCTGGGCCTTTTTGCTCGGCGCTTAAGGCTACCGTCCACACGGACTCGGTATAGCCAGGCCTTTAGGTATGTTCGTAAACCAGACTTTCCCTTAAAAAACAGAAACTTGACCCAGGCGCGACATAAGCGACTTTTAACACATCTTTCGGGTCCCCTGACCTTGATAAACAACAATATGAGTTAATAATTTGTTAATTAACAAATTATTTGAAGACGCCGATTAAGACGAAACTTTATGACAGAACGTTTCTACTACGGTTCGTGATTACTCTACTACCAAAATTTCTCCTTAACTTCTTTATTTTGAAAAATACTATAAGTTCCAAATAACGCTTAATTTTGCGATATTTGGCTTTGTTAGAGACCTCAGGTTGTTGTTTTCCAGTCACTTTTTCTTAACAACGCTTTTTTCACTTTTCTTCATCTCGCCAACAGCCGATACTCTATCCATCCACTATTACGACCCGCAACTCGTTTATCTCGCCTCCGTGACGTTTACTAGCGCAAACTTAAACTTAAACACGTTAACTATAAGGTCACAGCCTCCTTCCTACCTCTCCGGGCTTTTCTACAAAATAAAACACACATATACCTAGTTAACACTTAACGCATAGTTTTCCCAAAACAAAATAAAACAAAGGACTCAACTGTACTACAAAACATCCTTAAACTTAAACTCTGGCTTAACGATCACCTCGTTCCCGACATAACGCCTCTTCGCACAAGGTGTTTTCTGTTATGCCTTTTTCCTTAAAACTACAACATACCCATAACAATAATTCCTGTTGGTCAGGATTGTTTCTTTATTGTTTATTCAGATAAAGTATTAAATACGAGCTTATCACTAGTGTTACCCTTTCTTTCCAGGTAATCTTCCTTCTAGCTACTCACTCGCAGGTAAGTGTTCTTAAAACTAATAATAACACAAAATTAAATGTTCTGGTTAAGCTTCATAAGTCCTTATTTTCTTTTCAGGGAGTTGTCCTCTGCTCAACCCTGTCCATAATTTCCCTTAACACGCTGTTTGCCTATATGTTCGCCTCCTTTCGGAGCTCTCTCTTCTCATATTGTACCTGGGCACTCAACAGCGCATTCCTTATCGACACCTGGCTTTGTTCCACAACTTGCCACGCTTCCGTGTCGGGCCGTGGTTCCGGCCCTGGTGACAAAATCAGAGACGCCTTGAAGCAGGAGAAACGGGTAGCTCGGATAGTTTTCGAAGAGTTTGCGTCTGAGGAATGGCGAAAGGATCAGTTGGAAGATCAGGCCGTATCGATTATTTTACAGGGAAAAGAAAAAGGTTGTCGTCTCTCTTGGGAAGAGGTGTCTGCTAAAGGCCCTTCTTCGAGGATCTACTGGTCTCATTGAGACGCTTTAGTTGTTTTGGATGGAGTTCTGCATAAGAGGTTGGTAGCTCCAAATTTAAAGTCGAGTTTTTTTCAGGTTATTGTTCCTCGGAAAAGAGTTGAACGAATTTTAGAAGAAGCCCATGATGCCCCTTCTGGGAGTCATTTCGGAATAAATAAAACGTTAGGAAAAATTCGTAAGCGGTTTTATTGGGCTTTGTGCAAGAGGGATATCGAGAATTGGTGTAGGGTTTGCATAGTTTGTGTAGCGAAAGAAGGCCCTGCGGACAAGGGTAAATCTCCGTTGCAAGTTTTTAATGCCGGTGCGCCTTTTGAAAGGTTGCAATTGGACATTCTGGGTCCTTTTCCGGCGTCTTCTTCAGGNAATAAGTATCTCCTAGTGGTTGTAGATTGTATCTTCAAGTGGGTAAAGGTTTTTCCTTTAAAGAATATTAGAACGTCGACTGTGGCGGAAATTTTTATCAATCAGATAGTTTCTAGATATGGGGTTCCGTTGGAATTACATACGGATCAGGGTAAGAATTTTGAATCTCGACTTTTTCAGGAATTGTCGTGGTTGTTAGGAATAAAGAAAACAAGGACTACTGCTCTTTATCCAGAGTCTGATGGACAAGTCGAAAGACAGCATCAGACGATTTTGCAGTATTTGTCTAAGTTCGTTGACGAAAAAGGGATCGTTGGGTTTCAATGTTTCTTTTTGCTTACAGATTTTCTAAGCATGAGGCTACGGGAGTTACTCTTGCTGAATTGTATTTTGGGCGTGATTTGCGTCTGCCATTAGATTTGTCACGGGGCTCTCCGCCGAATTATTATTCAGGTTCTTCAGAGGATTATATTCGTGAGGTAGAGTCGAAATTGGAGGAGGTTCATCAGGATGTTAGGGAGCGTTTAGAGATGAAGTCGAACAAAACAAAAATGCAGTACGATTTAAAAGCTAGACACGTTCTTTTTGACGTTGGGCAAAAAGTCTGGTTCTGTAATTCTCGCAGGAGCAAAGGAAAACCCCCTAAGTTGCAGAAGAATTGGGAAGGGCCTTACCTAGTTGTTAAAAAATTAAGTGACGTAGTTTATTGTATTCGTCGCTCAGATAGACACAGGAATAGAGTCGTACACGCTGATAGGCTGGCTTTGTTTTTCGAGAGGTGGAAACACACGTCGGAGCCCTGTGAGAATTAGTGGGTGTGTGTTTGTTTTTTTTTTTTTTTTTTTTTAAGATGTTACGGATATTTGTTTTTGTTGTTGTGTTAATTGAGCTTGGTTACTCGTTTTCTTTTCTTTAATTCCAGCGTTTACTCTGTTGCTACCCCGAATCTTTCCGTTTCGTCGATGGACGTCGGGGGATTGTTGCTTCGCATTGAGTCGTCGCGAGATCTTCGTGTTTTGAACGCCGCTAGAAGTCCGCCTTACTCACGGTTTTGAGCGTGGTTTTCCGTGGGTCTTGGGGCAAATGCCGAGGCGGGGACTTGGGGTGTCCTTTCGGACAATGGGTCCACGTGAGTTTTCCTCCCCCTTGTCCGAAGTCGGAAGAATTTTATGGACAAAATTGCTCCAGAGGGGATTCTCGGTCAAGAGTTTCTCCGGTCAACTGGCTCATTTATTCCAGCACATCAGTCTGGAAGAGAGCGGGAAGGTTGACTTCTGTTGGATCATCGGGACGATGATCTAGAAGAGAGAAGGGGCAGTGTTGCGAGATGAGGCGCGTGTCGTCCACATGGTATAAAAAGATGTTCGTAGAACGATCGATCGCTCTAGAGGCTTTTGTTTGTAGGGGTTGTTTACGGCGAGATTTAAAGAAGAGTGAGCTGCCGGATTTGGAATCGTCGACAGGCTGGATCATCGGCTCAAGATTTCTTTACGTTTTTCGTGGCCTTTGTAACGCGTTCTCTAATAAAACTTAAGTGTGTTATACGCGGTGTTTTCTTTTCTTTCCGCGGAGCGCAGTAACTCGGCGGTGACGCGATTAAACGCTGCCGTGAGCGCAACAATATATATATATATATGTATATATAACCAGATAAGAAACATTTTAAAGTATGTACATATATATCTTTTTCAGTAACTCATTGCATTATCTTTCTAGTTACTCATTCACTCATACNTTTTTTATAACACATTTTCTATTTATTTTTGTCTCTCTGTCTGTTTCTCCTTTTATTTCTCTCTTCTGTTCTCTTACTTTTTGTAGTCATTCACTACTTGACTGCACTTTCTTGCTTACTCATTTGTTTATTTACATGTTTTGCTGTGATATATTGGGTTGGTAAAATAGTTCTGCAGATTTTTAATATGAAAGTTAAACATAAAATAGATATTTATAAAAATTAATTTAGTCCACAATGTGTTGACCGTCTTGATCTAGAACTTGTTGCCACCGTTTCGGTAGGGCCTTGATGCCGCTCTCGTAAAACTCTTGGGACTTGTGGGCAAAAAAATTAACGAGGTGATTTTGGATGGCCATTGAGTCGAATTGATGACCGTCAACATTGTTTTGCAGCGAGCGGAACAAGTTATAATCAGACGGTGCAAGGTCTGGCGAATATGGTGGGTGCTGCATCATTTCCCAGCCAAAGGTTTGCAATTTTTTTTCACGATCAAAAAAGTATGTGGTCGAGCATTGTCATGATGGAAAATCACACCTTTTCTATTCGACAATTCTGGCCGCTTCTCTTGCACTACCTTGCGCAATTTGTCGAGCTGAGCGCAATATTTCTTCAAATCTATTGTTTGGCCCTGCGGGAGCAGCTCGAACCACAGAACTCCTTTATAGTCCCACCAAATAAATAGCATTACTTTCTGTGGATGCAAATTAGGTTTTGCCACCGTTTGTAAAGACTCGCCCGGACCGCACTACGATTTCCGCCGCTTAATGTTGTTGTAGACAACCCATTTCTCGTCTCCAGTGATGATCCGTTTCAGAAATGAGTTTAGAGAATTTTGTTTCAGGAGAGATTCACACACTAAAATCCGATCCATGATGTTCTTTTCGCTTAGTTCTTGCGGCACCCATACTTCAAGCTTTTTCACAATGCCAAGCTTTTTTAATTGATCCATAACGGTTGTATGATGAATGCCGAAGCGCTTCGCAATCTCTCGAGTCGTTAAGTGTCGATCACTCTTTACTGTAGCCAGAAGTTAGTCGTCGTCAACAGAATTTGGCCGTCCAGAGCGTGGTGTTTCTTGGAGGTTAAATTCTCCGGAACGGAAGCGAGCAAACCATCTTTTGCATGTGTCTGCGCTTAAGGCCAAGGCACCATACATGGCGCATATTTCGCGCTTAGCGTCCGCCGCTTTATATCCTTTACGGAAGAAAAACAGCAAAATATGGCAAAAATGCAATTTTTGATCTTCCATTTTAGTTGTATGCCGTACACGCAAAACACGTCCGACCAAAACAAACACTTCTGCCAAATGTCAAGCGTAGTGTGACTTGTCAAAATATGTGCGGCAGACTGACATTTGAACGACACGCAATAATTATTTTCTGACATTAGTGTCATCTATTAAAAAATCCGCAGAACTTTTCCACCAACCCAATATATCATGAGAGAGTGATATATATACACACTTATGTTGGTTTTTTGACCTATCTAGTTTATCTTTCTCTTTCTCTTTCTTTTGTTTCTCTCAATCACTCACTCTCTTACTTTGCATTTAGCTTTTTCACAGACTCATTTATTCACACAAGTTTATTACGTTAATTTTACTTACACAGTCACACAGACGCACACACGCTTGGACACATATATTTATTTTAATTTATTAATTTCTATGTACACATATATTTTTTTTAGTTTTTTGATTTTTATATAGTTACATTATCTTTACGCTTTGTCTTATATACTTTTTTACTTACTAACTTCTTAACTCATAATAGCTTACACAAGTAAATAAACTGACTATCAGTAGCTTATTTAATACATACGCTGTAACCTGTTAAGTTTTTAATAATAATTGTACTATTTTCAGCAAATTAATAATGCGGTGCGCAAGGCGGTCGGTCGCGAAAAATTGAATAAACAATTAGAAAAAGCTGTCACTGAGGCGTTGACTTCATCATCAAGAACGATTCACATGTGTCGATGTCCACACCGACCATTCCGTCGGCATACATGTTTGCCCCATCCGGATGTATATCAGCATTGCCTGCACAACAAAGTTACGTCGTGCCCGTGCTGCCTGCACAACCAGGTTATGTGTCCATGCCGTCTGCACCACCAGGTTACGTTCCCATGCCGCCTGCATCACCAGGTTACGTTTCCGCGCCGCCTGCATCATTGGGATATATGCCGTCTGCATTTCTCGGGTATGTGTCGCCTTATCCTAGAAGAACATATTTTTCAGAAAAAACCACTTGGTTTCATGCAATAATGTGAAAATCCATTTTATTATGAAAGATTTAACTTTGCTGTTTTTTTTTTAATTTTTATTGTAATCTCATAAGTATAAGAAAATACTATATAGATATGTATGTATATATATATATATTTATAAAAGGTTTAACTTTATATATATATAGTATTTTCTTATACTTATGAGATCTTAT
>NW_018021684.1:12799-14288 GCF_002006095.1 Pseudomyrmex gracilis
TATATATATATATATATATATATTTATATTATTGATATTTAATATATATATATTAAATATCTTGCACTTACATTTTTTCATGAACAAACACATATACAGAGTGTCCTATAATTGCCGTCTCACCGCTTGTAAGCAAGAAGAAGAGGTTATTCTAAGACAAAAAGTTCTATACCATTTTGGAAGATTCGCAATAATTAACGAGATATGAAGTAATGAAGATCCGCTAATCACAGCGTGCATCCAGGCTGTCCTTACGCTCTCCTTACGCTGGATGCACGCTGATTAGCGGATCTTTATTAATTCATATCTCGTTAAATATTGCTAATCTTCCAAAGTGGTATAGGACTTTTTGTCTTGGAAGAACACCTTCTTCTTGTTTACAAGCGGTGAGACGGCAATTATGGGATACCCTGTATACTTGTGTAAGACGTGTATACGCGCGAATAAGAAAACAATTCTTGATGCAAGTAATGTGCATTTTATAATGTATAATGTATATTTATATTGACGTTCAATTGTAATGTAACTTTCTAAGCGGTTAATAATTTTGTAATAATAAAAAGTACATGAAAAACAAACATCAATTGTTTATTTATGACAACTTTTCCCATGTGTTAATTACACTAGTGTATTCTACACACACAGAGAGAGCGACACACACACATACACAGATACACAGGATGTCCAACAATTACTTTACAATATATACAATGTATCCGTAAAATTTTGATCTAGCCAAAGTATGGAGATAGAGTGAGTGAAACTGAATAGAAAAGTTATTTGCCATTTTGCGAAATTCGCAATAGTTAATGACATAAGAAGTAATAAATGTGTGCCAATGAGCGCGTGAGATGCGATGGTCCTGACTCTGTAAGCGTGTGTGATTGTCAGCTGATCGCAGAGAGCAGTGGCTTCTTATCTCTCGAACGTTGCTCGCTCTTTTGCTTACCGCCGAATATCGGCTGACTGCAAAATTAGCCGAGTCACACGCCGCGCTCGTTCGTTCACTCCGCCTCTCGTTGCTCTGACAGTCACACACCTACGCCCACAGAGTCTGAACCATCGCTTCTCAGGCGCTCATTGGCACACATGTATTACTTTGTATCTCGTTAACTATTGCGTATTTTGCAATATGGCAAATAACTTTTGTATTCTGTTTGACTCAATCTATCTATACCAAACTTTGCCTAGGTCAAAATGTTATGGACACCCTGTATATACACAGAGTGTTCCAGAAGTGCCGTACAATCTCTCATAGACAGATAGAAAAAGTAAAAAGTCGAAAAGTCCGGAACCATTTTTTTTATTACATGTAATAAAGAAATAATTATTGAGTAAATCAGGCCAATCAGCGCTGACCTTTAGAAATAGTGTAGGGACATCCTGTATATGTATATACACACATATGTATACATCTTATTTTTATATAGTGTTATATTTTATATTATTTATAATTTATATTTCATATTGAAATTTAAATATACATATT
>NW_018021684.1:14373-18037 GCF_002006095.1 Pseudomyrmex gracilis
AAAAAGAAAATATATTATATATACCATTTGTGTATATATATACACGTTTTGTATATATATATATACAAACAAGTAATTGCATATGTATTTGTACATTGCAATCTTGTAACAACGTAAAATAGGCCCCTCTATTGCCCATTTTTGTGAAACGCAACCAAAGTTTTATTATCGTTTCTTCAGTGTTTTTTTTACGAGAAGGAAATACATAAATATTAGTAACACAAACTGTACGTGTATTGAGCGTACAGTACTAAATGCGTCTTACTTCTGTATTATTATAAAGCACATGTTTTTATATGCACTACAGCAAATCTTGTAAGAGAAAACCCAATATTTTTTATATTATGTTTTATATCTTTTTGAATATTTACTGTCTCGGAAAAGGCAACAGTTTTTCGTTTTTAACGATATTTACAAAGTGACGTCTTATGTGTTTCATGTCAGTGAAATATGTTTGGTCGCTAGGATTTACACCTAATACTATATCCGTAACATAAGCTGTAGCCATAATTCCACAACTTACATGATCTGGCTGTGATTGTACTTTTTTGAAAGTTATATCGCTTGGTACTATACGTGGAAAATAAACTTTGATATAATCTTTCTCTTTTTGAGCTTATTTATCATATGTACAGTCGCGTAGACTATTATATACACGAAACGTATGTCTATCAAAAAAGACGCATCACTAGTGATGAGTGCAATTTCCTCCAATGATGTGTATACTTTTATCACTTTCATTATTCAATTGCGATTAAAAATCCTATGTACTGTACGCTTTGTGTTTTAAAAGACGATGTTCTTTTTACAACGCGTAGAAATGCATCTAACGACTCATCGTAGAGTTTGCTGTCTAGTGGCAATACGTTATTTTTTACATCAGACATAGAAATTATCCTTTCATCAAGATATTTTCTGATGCTTTCCACATCTGCTTCTGTTAAAGTATTTTTATTTGAGGAACTGATGAATATGCAGTCCTCATGTTGATGCATTTCAGCTGCAGAACTTGTCAGTTTGTTTGGAGAATTATAACATGCTAATCTTTTGGTTTCTTGTACCATATTATTCTCTTGATTCCTTTGTCTCTTGTTACTGCGATCAACAATTCTTTTAGCCGCTTTTTCTTTCGCTTCTATACTATATTGAGAATCTCTAATAGGCATGTGTCTTTTGTGCCGAATCCAAAATTTCAGGAAGTAGGCATTCTAAATAAAACTGTTTTAGTTTTGGTAACATGTAATTATCACAAAAGTTCTTATTTTTCTCAATACGCACTTCTTTAATACTTTTAGGCGTCCATACAGCAAAAATGCAATAGTCTCGTTGAGTAAGTAACTGACCTTCCACTTAATAAAAAAAATTTGTGATTGTTGTTCATTTTGCTGCGATTTTTTGTATTAAAAATGCCTTTTAGTTGAGGCAGTGTTTCTATAGCTTCTTCCGCTGTCAAATTCTCAGCTGAAAGAGGACATTTAATTTCCACAAGACTATCTTCGTCAATAAGTTCGTCTGGAGAAGCACCCAAGTATGGATAGTCGCAGCAAACAAACAATCCGCATTTTTTTATTTCTTTATGTAATTTTTCAGCCAAATTGTTTCGTGCAAGTTCTTCTCTTTGACAACCATAATTCATAGCTTCATTAGTCGTGTACGGAGAATACAAAATATTTTTTATTTTTGCCGCACAAGATGTATCTTCTTTCATGCGACATATCTCTCTAAAATGTGAAGCTGTCAACATATTTTTTCTCAAAACGTGCCATAATTCACAAGCACTTTGATTTCTTGTATCATGTTCTATTTGTTTCCAGTTTTTTTCCATTTTCTAACAATTTTTGCATATGATAATGTTTTAATTGTTTGAATTTTTCGGGTGGGAAATGTGGTCTTTGTAAGTGTGGACCGTAATAACGATTTGTTCCTACTTCTCGTTTGAATGTATTTGGTCTTCTACTTATAGATCGAGATTCTCTGGTTCTTTCACCTTTTAATTGTCGACGTTGTTCCAAATTTTGGATAACGGAAGGAACACTCTCACACATGCTTGTATATAATTCCGTTAGAACCTGTTGCGTATTGTGCTGCAGAGCAGCAGCTTCGACTTTCGCATTATAAGAACTTTGTGCACCGAAGTTTATGCGTTTTTCCACCTATTAACTTGCAGATTATTGAATTATACCATTCTGCAGGATTGTTTGTTACACCAATCAACAAACTATTGGAATAACAGCTCAAGTATTTGATAGCTTCTTCAACTTTTTTATACAAATCATATTGTATTGAACGCGGTACATAATTGTCTGTATCTTTATTACGTACACATTTACGTCCGCGTTTGGTGCAGTGCTTATGTTCACCGAAAATATGGCTAGGAATGTTAACCACGTCTTTTTGTAATTCCATAGCCTTCTCACGCATGGGTTGGTTTGTTTTCTTTCATTCTGCAGTTGCATTTAGTACTTCCTCGCGTATTTTCAATATAGTTATTTTACAATATTTCGATGCTTCACAAAATCAGTATCTCGAAGCCACTCTTTTGTAGTCATCTGTGCAACTAGTCGTACTATTTTGCACAGATTACGCAACAAATGATTTGTACAATCTATTTTTTGTACTATCACGTTGTATTGCTCATATGGTCTATTGTTCAATATGGACTGATACACACAGCTGTCATTATCAGCGATAACTGTTCTATAAATAAGTCCATGCATTTCAATGCTATTGTTAAAACCATCAACAATAGCATCAGTCTCCATGCTTGATGAACTCGCATTACGGTCAAAATTTTTAAAGCATCTATGATTATTGGGTTCGCGATGCTGTCGGTTTGCCATAAAACATACAGAACAAAATTTGTTTCGGATGCCAATGAAGAGAACTTTCTGTGTTCGGTAGCCAAAAATGGCACCAACACCGGACAGTGAATCGTAATTAGTGCCGTATGATCTCTTTATCCAACTTGCATCCGCTACAACTGTTATATATGGAATGTCATCAATAGTTTCATTTTTTTCCAGAGCGAGTCGCTTTTCAATTTTGCCAGCCATTTTTATATTAGCAGCGTTTGTTTTCTCAAACTCAGCGACTAAACTATCACGATATTTGATGTATGTTCTTTTAGACATACTGGGAATATTCATAGCTGCTGACAGCTCTTCCAGTTAGGCAAAACCTATTTTAACCGTAACTGTTCCAGCTGTAGCGGCTTTATTAATGTCCAACATGTTACTATTCTCGGGTTCCGACTATATTGTTTTTTCTGTATAACAATTTTTGAATTTAAATTTAAACTGCGTTCAAAATCCGTAGCGGACGAAACTAACAAGTTTCATATTTTCAAACTAACATCTTACTCCTCTTTGATGATTTTTATAAAAGTTTCGTATTTCTTTCTAAAAAAAACCAATGTCGACAACGCGATGGCCTTCAGGCCAGTTTTCTTTGATACTATTTGTATCGACATCTTGATTTTTGGGTACACTTTCGATAACTAAAGAAGGCAAGTCATTGTTGCAGTCATTATTAACATTTTTATTTGAAATGTTTTCTAGGATGTTCATGCTTACATTCTGAGATTCAATGAAAGGAGTGGGAGTCTTTTGCCCACGTTGCGATTGCCCACAGTGACTATTGCCCACGTTGCGATTGCCCACGTTGC
>NW_018021684.1:19997-37353 GCF_002006095.1 Pseudomyrmex gracilis
CAATCGCAACGTGGGCAATCGCAACGTGGGCAATCGCAACGTGGGCAATCGCAACGTGGGCAATAGTCACTGTGGGCAATCGCAACGTGGGCAAACGGGACGCTCCCAATGAAAGTCTCAGAATTTTTTGCATTCCAACTTGTTATTGTATAATTGTGATCGAAAATGCGACAATCTTTAGGCAAATTGTCTATAATAAAGTTATCCATATCTTTGAATTGGGGCACTTCCTCAAGACATAAATGAGATAAATCATTTTTGGACTGTTGTATGTTTTCACTTAATGCACCTACATTTTTTGGTGCGGAGAAACTTATATCCTCGGAATTATAATACTGTTCTAAATGTGATACATATTCGCATGAGTTTGTATCTAAGCAGACAGTTTGAGAATCAACAAAATTTTCGAAGCTGTCAATAAACACATCTGGAAGTTCTTCCATAGTGTTGTAATAATCTACAGCTTGAGAATCAGTCTAATTCTCAAGATTATCATGCACACGTGGAAATTCATGCACTATGTTTGTAGACTGAGACTGTACAATTTTCTCAGAAGTTTCTACAAACTCACTTGGAATATTTTCCATAGTGTTGTCAGTACTTACATTTTTGAGAAGTATTTTGTCCTTCATCTGAGCTGCTTGTAGCGCCATCAGCTTTTGTCGCCTAAAAGAAAAAAATTAATAATATTTTTATATCGCAAAAAGAATATATATTGCACATTTCTATTTGTTAAAAAAGAAAGAAACAACATGAGGGTGTATATTTCTTTGATTTTTATGTGATTTTATCTAATTAATTTGTTACGTGTATGTATACTACTATACTTAATATCAAACGCCATACGTACAAAAAAAATTGTCTTCATACAGTGCAATGTAAAAAGATTGAAGCCATATTATTATTATCAGACATAGTTAGCAATGATATTCAGATTATTTATATTTGTCTATGTGTATTTATTAATTGTACTAGCCAATTACGATGTTTGTGATAGTAAACTTGTAAATGTTTGTTTCAGGTTGACAGAATAAAATCAAAGTTAAAAAAAATTCTATATGTGATATAAATACTACAAAAAAAAGGAGAAAAAAATCAATAACGCGTCCAAACAATTTTTGTGACCTTCATTTTATTCTGTTCTTCTTAAAACATATTGTTACGTNCTGAGCNTATGGTTACGGTCGGGCATTAGTGGTAGTACGCAACAGACGCACTGACACATTCAAGCAAACGTGAAGTCTATNCCGGCACACTGACACAAANAANGAAGTCAGGAATGCGCGNGTCGAGCGAGACAGTTNGGCAACGCAGACAGGCCAACGGNGTTACCCGATTTTTCTTTGTCTAACGTATTCTCACATGTCGATTTCTTTTTAGGTCTAAGACGCAAGTCTCAATTACTAAGGACGGAACCACGCGATTTAACGAGGAATGAACGAGTTGTTACTTGAGTGTGGTTTACTAGTAGTAGTTTGTTAGTTAGACGAGGTCCATGAAGGTTGAATAATTCAAAGCCGGATTTGTTACGAAGTATTATCATAATTGTTTATTTAAGTAGATTGTTAAAACAATAATGATAACTGAAGAAAAACATAAGTAGACTCCGCATGAATTTGCTTTAAATTGGCACGTACAGTTCAGGTGCGACGATTCGTGTTCTATAACGATTATTATTAGAGAGATCTCCGCGTATTGTTACAAGCGGCAGAATGTTTTGTTGTAGTGACATCGAGATTAGTGAGCTGGATTAAAGGTAATAGAGAATCTTAAGTCCGGAGTGCGTTAACGAGAAATCATTTCTTTGGAAAATATATTGACGTTAACTACGGGTCGCCGGTCGGATCCGTCTCCGCAAGAGATCGTAAAATAAGAAGGGTCTATTGTTCGGAAGATTCTATTTTAACATAGGCGCTGTTCTTATGACTATGAGTAGCAAATCGGGATAATCAATTAAAAGTAAATCACTATTATTGAATTACTGATTGGATAAATGTTCATGATTGTTATTACGGTGCTCGAAATCATTACATTACGTTGTGTGTCGAGAATTAGAAATGGTTGTAAGAATTGATGATCTTGACTGCTGCTCATATCGAAATGCAAAAGTGTATGAACTTGTATTTGTGAGATTTACAATGTACTCGGTGATATATTTTGGTGATAGTGATGCTGGAAATTGGCAAGGTTGCTCGGTGATTGGTCGTAGTTGTTTCGCTTGGATTCACGTTGCTCGCGGATGATCGCAAGGGGAGTCGGCGGCATCCTCAGCAGGTTCAACAAATTAGAAGTTTGCGAAATTTTTTTTATTCAAACTGACTGACCGATTGATTGTTAATCACTGACTCTATCGCGAAAAGCTATTCTCTGAAAATCGAACTGTGTTGGAAAACTGCGTACTGATTAATGAATGCTTGATCGAGCATCCAGGGCTTTTATACCTGCGGATTGATTTCCTCTTCGTCATCGTCTTTTCTCAAAATTTCGACCTCTCGTTTGTTGACCGCCGGAGCAAAAACCTTTTCCCTTTTCGTTCGATTTCCCGGATTAATAGGATCATTGTTTGTTTAGATCTCGCTTATCGGTACGTGCCCTATTTTGTTTATGTCTGCGAGTCGCAACTCTAGCCCCTTGATTTTCGATTTCCTTTCCAGAGTCGCGAGAGCCGCTGCGTCATGCCCAAAATTTCCGAGCGCGTAGCTTGCGTATAGAGAATCTTTGTTCATCACATTCCTTTCTGAGGGGCAATAACCTTTGCTCATCGATACCGGTTAGATTTTGTTTATAATATGACGTCCGGCTAGGTTTGTTTATAATATGACACCCGGTTCGGACTTGTCTATCTTATCTCGGCTGGCTCTAGTTTTTCTTTCGTTAGGAATTTGTTACAAGGATTATTTCTTAGAATTATTGTTAGACTTAATAATTATATTCCGTTGCAAAATGAAAAAGCCCGTGGAGTCCAGGACGTAACAATACACTTAAAGCTAACTATAAAGAAAATCATAATTGGCTTTTCGAAAATAAATAAGTAAGAAATGTAAATAACAAAGAAACATTTATCAAGAAATAATATAGCTTCAATATATTTACCTTGCATTGTACGAAAACTTTCCTAACTCATTATTTGTATAAATAAATTTGTATGAATCTTTGAAAACCAGTAAATAGAACAGACGCTTCTATCACTAAATATTATTACAACTAATTAGCAGTAAACATAAATGCTATTGTCTCAATAATAGTAGTACTTGTTGACATGCATTTGTGTTCTAAATAATGGAATTTAAAAACAACGGTTTTGGCAGCTACACTTAGTTCAAATAGAAAAGAAAATCCGGAGCGCAATAACTCGTCCTTTTTGCGCATCTATCCGTATTAAAACGCTCTCCTCGTTCTACAGCCATTGGCTTCCGACGATTATCCAGCCGCAACACTATTCCCACTTTACTTGATTTCCTTTCCTTATACGCAGTAAGACTTTCTTCTCAATTTGATTCTAGTAATATACTTAGCACAATTTCCGACAATTTCGTCTTGAAAACATATTACCACGCCAGCACACGGTTACATATGCACGCCTCTGGCAAAAAACACAACAACTGAAATCCAATGGAAAAGACGTCTCTGGCATTTATCATAAGTGATATAGCCAGCATACATGCACGCCTCTGGTTAGAAGCACAACTACTGATTTCCAGTGGAAAAAATGTCTCTGGCATTTATCATAAGTATTATAATATAGCCAGCACACATGCACATTTCTGGTCAAAAGCACAACTACTGATTTCCAATGGAAAAGACGTCTCTGGCATTTATTATAAGTAATATAGCCAGCACACATGCACGTCTCTGGTCAAAAGCACAACTACTAATTTCCAATAAAAAAGATGTCTCTGGAATTTATCATAAGTATTATAATATAGCCAGCACACGTGCACATTTCTGGTCAAAAGCACAACTACTGATTTTCAATGGAAAAGACCTCTCTGGCATTTATCAAGTGATATAGTCAGCACACGTCGGGACAATTTTGCCTTTGAAAAATTTGACTATACTAGCACAGGCTGATATATGCACGCCTGTAGCAATAAAAGCACTGCAAACTACAGTACTAAGAACTACAGTAAAACTAAGAACTACAGTAAAACTAAGAACTACAGTACAAATACAGTAATGGAAGCGTCAGTTATTGAAATAGATAGTAGATATCAAGTACATTTGCTTCTTATGTAATTTTAGATTTACAGATAATATAAAGCAATTGTACTTGAAAATATAACAANAAATTATATATGTAGTACACATACAGAAAAATATTTTAACACACGCAAAACATGTATAATAAAATTAGAACAATTTCTTATCATAATAAAAATAATACGATGTAATTGTAATATAATGAAGATAATATAACAATTATGCAAAAAATGAAAAAATTACATAGTAATAATCCAAACAAAATAATATCATTTTGTATAATAAAGTTGTACTTTATATTCTAAAAACACTAGTTTATATTCTAAAAAACTGTAAAAAAATGTAGTAACATTTTTTCATATATATAGAAATATTTAGTAATAAAATATATAGTAATATATAGTAAATTGTAAATATATAGTAATAAAAAGAAAACACAAAAATCGTAATATAAAGAATAGTCTTTAAATTATACGCACCAAAAGATTATAAAGAAATAAAATATTACATTATTGCGTGCTTATGAGTTTAACAAAATAAGTAGTTTAGTACATTTGAGACATTAANTGTAGCGTACAAATTACTAGAAATAAATTTGTATGAAAAGAAAAAAACAAAATAAAAAAAAAATCTTATAACTTTTTACAAAAATTACTTATAAAAATTGGAGCACTAGTTATAGAACATCCTATATATAAATATGTGTATAATACGTAGAGATATATGTGTATATGTGTATATACGGAAGGTTTGAAAAATTGTTACACAGTCGAAGTGTAAAGATAGATTGAATTAATTTGAAGCAAAACGTTATGTACCAGTTTGCAAAGATCGCAATAGTTCTATAGTGATAATGCATGAGATTTAATGAGCGTGTGGCGTGTGAAGCGATAATTTGGACTCTGTAGGCGTATATGATTTTCAGTTGTAAAAATCAGCTAATTGCAAGAAGCTGTGTCACACGCTATTCAGTTGTTTGCTTTCTTGCTAGAAATTACAAGAAGTGACAAAACAATTTTTTTTACCTGAAAATTATACGCGCCTACAAAGTGTGAACTATCGCTTCCCACGCGCTCATTGGGTCAATGTATTTTTTCATGTATTAATCANTCACTNAATAATTGCAAATTTAGCAAAATGAAACATGACTTTTTGGTCGAGATATTTTATTCTATGTTCACACTTCCAGATACTCTGTATAAGTATATACCTGTACGTGGCTTGATCAAATAACACCCGAATCGCGCATATCTCTTTATATGTAGTAAGCAGACAAGAAAATTAGTGATAAGATATTATATAACATGTTCAGCTGTCACTATAGTGTAAGGGAACTTCAGGAAAAGTAATTTGTAACACGAGGGCAAAATAATAAAAGAAGCGTAATGCCAGGATGTGGTATTAGAAACTAATTATTAACCCGAAACAAAGTACTAATTACAATAAAGTCCCGAGATACGAGCGAAACCAGAACTTCGCGTATTACAGAGTTTTTTGAGAAAACGCCTGGAAGGCCGAGATAAGAGCTTTTACGTTCACACTTTACAAGAACCGGACGCTATCTGCTGGCTCCTTCTTTTAGCTCGTTCTGCACTCACAGGAAGGCTGCTTGAGCGCCGCCTGTTCTAGTATTGATGTAGTTAAAATCGATATAACCAGATCGATAATCGCATATGTCTAATAACACAAAAAGGGGTCGCTGATTGCACAATTAATTAGGTAAAAACCTTACAGATTCGGCCGTCCTGAAATAACGTGCGTCTCGAACGTTTAGTTGTTAGCATTTACAATTATTTTTTTTTTTTATATCGCGGCTACGGGTTTTATCCACGGTTTTAACTTGTCTGGTGATAGAATCGTGTTGTATGGCTTCGAAGAGACGTTAAAGCCCGGTATATCGGTTACGACGTATCGATTGTATTGATTCAACACCTTCGATATTTGATAGGGGCCTTTGTACGCCGATTTAAACTTCGGATTTTGCCCAGTCTTGTGCTGAAGATCTCGGATCATAACATAATCTCCAGGTAAGTATTTGGTCGGTTTTACATGTTTACTATCGTAATATTCTTTGTTATACTCGCGTAATTTTTCTGTAGCTTCAAGTGCTAGATCGCGATTAGAGCTTCTTTCTGCGAGTGAGTTTGTGTCAACTTCTGCGAGAAGCTTTACGAAATCAGTAAGAGCTTTATCTTGGTGATTTCTACAATCAAATCCAAATAACAATTTTGCGGGAGTATTCTTAATCGCTACTTGGTAAGTATTATTTACAACATACTGTGCCTTATTTAAAGACACTTTCCACTCAGATGCATTCTCTAACAATTTACTGAATGATGATTTTAGGAATCTATTGATTCTTTCAACAAGCCCGTTGGCCCATGGAGATGCGACAGCGACTCGTCAATGTTTGATTCTACGAGGTTCTATAAAAATCGCAAACTCGTCAGAGGTAGTTCCTCGGTCTGTTACAATCTCCGTAGGATTACCAAAAGTGTTAAACAACTCGGTTAAATGAATTACTACTTCTTTTGTACAGGTAGTTTTGGTGGGGAAAAGCCACGTGAAACGAGTAAAAGCATCGACTACTAAGAAAATGTAACGGAACCCATCCTCAGATGGTTGCAGAGGACCGAAATGATCTGCATGCAAAACCTCGAACGGATTAGACACAGCAGGAACCACTTGCATTTCACCTTCACGGGTATGCGTAGAAGTATTGGTGAGTACACATGTAATACAATTTTCGATATGGTCTACAATTTTTTTCGCATCGCAGGAAACCAATAATTTGACACAATACCTTGTAATGTTTTTTTGAAACCGCAGTAAGCCATATTGTCATGGTAAACGCGAATTACATTTGGAACCATGGACTCAGGCACCACAAAACGTGACTGACCGTTTAATTTACGGTAAACAAGACCATCGATGAGTTTGAATTTATCATCGTTATCGAATTCGAGTTTGTTCGCAATTTCCAGAAGCCGGGCATCTTGTGCCTGGTTGATTTCAAGCTCGCGCTCTAAAGGTAAGATATTTACATAAGCGATTTGACGGCTTAAAGCGTCGACGTGTAACATCTGTCCACCCGACCTATGTTTTATGTTGAACCGGTAATTTTGTAACATTAGAGTCCATCTAGCGATTCTGGGGTTCAATGTAGCCTTATTCACCGCATGTACTAAAGAGTTGCAATCTGTAACTACTGTGAATTCAATCCCGTATAGGTAAATATGAAACCGTTCGATAGCTCTCACAATGGCCAACATTTCGAGTTCGAAGTTGTGGTAACTCGCTTCAGCACGGTTTGTAGCCTGGCTATAATAAGCTATTGGCGCTAAGTTACCAGAAGGCTGTTTTTGTAATAATATTGCGCCCAGGCCTAAAGAACTCGCATCTGTATGCAAATGAGTTTCAGCCGTTGGACTGTACAAACAAAGAACCGGGTGAGAAGTTAATTCTTTTTTTAGATTTTCAAAAGATTCTTTACAACGTGAATCGAAATTAAATTTTGCTTCTTTCTTTAACAGATCTCGAAGTGGTTTCACTTTAACGGTAGAGCTACGAATGAATTTTCGGAAAAAGTTAGCTAGACCCAGAAACTGCTAGATTTCCCGAATGTTACGTGGTTGAGGAAAATTCCTAATTGCGGCGGTATGACGCGGACTAATGGTAATTTTGTTTAGAGATATTGTGTATTCAAGATATTCGATCTCTTTTCTTAAAAATTTACATTTTCTAAGGTTTAGTTCGAAATTGTATTGCTTGAGAATGGTTAGAACCTCGCGCAGAATTTGAAGGTTTTCTTCGATTGTTTCAGTCGCAATCATTATGTCGTCTATATAGACGATAACTTTCTCTTGCCTGATAAGGGGCTGAAGAATTGATATAATTTGTTTTTGGAATTCGGCCGGAGCCTCGCAAAACCCAAACGGTAATCTCTTAAATTCGAACTGGCCATCCATAGTAGCAAACGCGAAATATTTTGTACAATCTTTATCTACTTTTAACTGATGGAAACCAT
Source organism: Pseudomyrmex gracilis (assembly GCF_002006095.1). NCBI lineage: Eukaryota > Metazoa > Arthropoda > Insecta > Hymenoptera > Formicidae > Pseudomyrmex > Pseudomyrmex gracilis. Next base: position 28,225 of record NW_018021684.1, read on the forward strand.
CTTTCAAATCTAGGAGTGAGAAAACGAATTTATTACCGAGTCGTGAGATACAATCCTCAATCAACGAGAAAGGATATTTTTGCTTAATGACTCTTTGATTTAATGGCCTTAGATCGATACACAAACGCAGCTGACCATTTTGCTTTCTGACCGGAACCACTCTCGCACAATATGGATACGAACTCGTTTTAATAATATCGCGCGATAGAAGATCGTCGGTGATCTTCCGTATTTGGAGCTTTTCACCCCACGCAAATCTTCGAGATGCGTACGCATACGTAGATTCGTCTTTAAGGTGTACTTTAACAGTATAGTTGTCATCTATTTTATTGATCGTTGAATTTTCAATTTGCTTTAATACATTGATTAAATCTAATTTACCTTTAGCATTGAAATCGATGAGAATATCGTCGCTATCGTTATCGCTTAGATTTATTGCTTCGCAAGCAAAGATTTGCAATAATATTTGCTCGAAGTCTTGTTTGTTGTCGCTTGAAGGAAACGATTTTTGCTGGCTGTCGTTTACATCGATCGGCTGATATACCGCTGTGATGTTATGATGATTCAGAAAATCACGACCGATAAGCAAGTTTGTGGCAAGGTCGTGGCCTTGTAGAACATAAAGAGAAATAGGTAAATTTAAGTCCGGTAATTGCTTGAAAGTAACCGACGTATTTATCAAACCGGCGATAGCGATAAGTTTGTTATTCAATGCTTTGTAAGAAAATTCTAGCTTAACTAGCAAATCATTATTATTAATTAAAAATTTATTATATGTTTCAGATTTAATGAAAGAGATTGGACTTTCAGTATCCAGTAAAGCCGACAGCAAACAAACGGTGTCATTTATTTTAATAATTTTCAATGGCGCGTCATGGAAATGAATTTCTTTATTACTAGTTTTTACGAACGCTATTGATGAAGAACTGGAAGGTTCCACCGAAAAGACGGTCGAAGTTGATGCCGTGGCGGCTGGTGAGGATGATTGCTCGTTTTTTTTCTTTAGCTTAAAACAATCCTCTCGCCGATGACCTTGCTTCTTGCAATATACACAAAACTCTCCTTTGGTTTCAGGTTTTGTTTGACCTCCTTTGTTGCTGAGCTTACTGGCTGGATCCTTGAATTTGTTTTTCTGTTCAGGATAGGATTTTCTATCGGGATCTGCAGAAACGGATGTTATTTGATGCATTGCGTCTAAAAATTTATTGACGGACTCAGACCTTAAAGCGACGGCGGTTTCTCTAAGAGATCTACTCTGAATGCCGCTTATAATTAGATGAATGGTACTGTCGTCATTGAGGTTCAAAGAGTAAGTTAAGGCAATCTTATCCATCGCGTAATCCAAGAAATTCTCTTTGTGAGGAATCCATTTACGAGCCTCTATCTTTTGCAAAGCTACGTGGTACAGAATTTTACGTGAAAAACGATTAATAATCGCTTCGCGAAAAATGTTCCAGGACTCTAGCACCGGACCGGGTCCCAGATCTAACCAGCGTTTAGCAGTTTTGGTCAATTTTGTAGTGGATGCAAGTAATACAACGTCTGGCAATACCTTATGAATTCGAGCCACATACTCGATTTGCTGAATCCAAAGTTGAACATTCTTGTCCTCCCGACCACCAAACTCAGGGATCTGAGAGGCCACCATTGAAACGGCATGCGCCGATGGAGCTGACGCAATAGTTGACGGTCGAGCTGAAACCTGGCTGCGAGGAGTGAGAATCTTCTGTGTCTGCATCTGCGGCTCAGGAGGAACACCCTCAACAGGTTGAATGGACGGCGGCTGCGAATGCATAACGGCACCCAACATTTGCTGCAAAACATCTAGCTGACGTTGTTGGCTCTGCATGATTTGTTGCTGCATGGTCTTCATCGTCTCGTTCAACGAAGACACCAATGAGGACATTTCCGGCAGTGAAGATGCTTGTTCAGTGCCGGCTGTAGCCGTTCGAGTTTCTAACGGCAGATCAGATAGACCATGCCGCTCAAAATGCGACATCAAGGCGTCTATTATCGCGTTCGGATCATTAGCGACTTGAACGTGATACTTCTTTGCCTCTCTTCTTAATTCGTCCAAGGACATTCCGTCCAAAACAGCTCGTTCCATCTCAAAAGAACCACCGGACCAATACGAGAGAGAAAGAGAAAACGTGTTTGTGTGAGCACTTGTTTACGCCGAAAGACGACCTTCACACGAACTCACTAAACGTGTATGTAATTACGACCGCACACTCTGATCACGTGGAAACCGATCAAAGACGCGTGATTGTTGTTTAATGATAGCTAAATAGCTAAAATTCGATTTCTTTTGTTGCAGGAAAAGCAATTAAGCACGAACAGGAAAGGAGCAACGGAATTGCAAATCGGAGCAGATTTCAACGCACACAAATCGGAGCACCAAGCACAAAATAAAGCGAGACAAAACGCGGAGTTGGTAATCCCACTTCTGAAAAAATTGGCTGTAAGGGAACTTCAGGAAAAGTAATTTGTAACACGAGGGCAAAATAATAAAAAAAAGCGTAATGCCAGGATGTGGTATTAGAAACTAATTATTAACCTGAAAAAAGTACTAATTACAATAAAGTCCCGAGATACGAGCGAAACCAGAACTTCGCGTATTACAAAGTTTTTTGAAAAAACGCCTGCAAGGCCGAGATAAGAGCTTTTACGTTCACACTTTACAAGAACCGGACGCTTTCTGCTGGCTCCTTTTTTTTAGCTCGTTCTGCACTCACAGGAAGGCTGCTTGAGCGCCGCCTGTTTTAGTATCGATGTAGTTAAAATCGATATAACCAGATCGATAATCGCATATGTCTAATAACGCAAGAAGGGGTCGCTGATGGCACACTTAATTAGGTAAAAACCGTACAATAGTTTCTATAAGAAGCATTTTGTTTGAGAATATTAGTGGGTTAGTAATTTGTTGACCGGCCCAGTGGTCTCGCGGCCTGAGTGCAGGGGCTGCGAACCTGGAGGACCCGAGTTCGAATCCGCTCACCACCTAAGGATTTTTTCCGGGCCGGTCCCTTTCAACCGAGTTTATCGGTTGATTGGCGAATTGAATCGGGCCTCCAAAAATTAATTCGAGTGTAATCCCGAATTAATTTCCCTCCCACAAGGCGATCGTAGTCATACCATCTTGAGCACGTGCCCGACATAGATGGGCACGCCCACTGTGAAAAGACGGCCGTGTATCGCGTGGTAGTAGGTAAAAAACTGCACACCCCCCCCCCACATTCGTTCTGAGAATATATACCAGACTGGCGTATGCTCCTACCTCACTGGGGCAAGAGCCATAACAGCAAAGAAGAAGAAGAAGTTAGTAATTTGTTTTTTTACCTCAGCAATTTTTAAGATGGAACTAATTAAAAGCATTAAACTAATCAAAACACAATTAACAAGGAAAATCAAATATTTCGATTTTGATAAAACTTTGGACACAGTAGTGAAAATAAATTGATGAATATAGATATTTTCAGTTTCTTGCCAAAGAATGATTATAAGTCGTGAAATCAATTTTTATGTAAAACAGGTTTCCGCATTTCGTATACATCTCAAAAATTGTAGAAGACATAAAAAAACAAATAATATCTGAATATAGAAACATTAAGAGCCGTTTGCAGGATGTTGTGCGTGAATGTGGTTTTTAAATATATATATGTATACACATATATATTTCGAAATAATTTTTTTCCTCTTATATAAGATGCTGGATTTGCATCACATATATAAAGGACTCCGTATACCCCCCTAACTAATTTAAAATATTGCGAAAAAAACTCCTCAGCCAGGAGTCAAACCTGGAATCTCCGGCTTTCCGGGCCGTCGCCTTTTCTGTTAGGTCACCGAAGCATATTATTAGGTTAATAAGACTTATAGAGCCTGAGAGTAATCTCGATGTATCACTAATTGTTAGAATTTACGCTGAAGGAAAAAGCGATATTAAAAAGATCATATTTGATAAATCTGATCATATTTGATAAATATACGAAGTATTGCAAGACAAACTCCAAGTGCCTCGGTGGCCTAACGGGGAAGGCGACGGCCCGGAAAGCCGGAGATTCCAAGTTTGACTCCTGGCTGAGAAGTTTTTTTCGTAATATTTTAAATTAGTTTGGGAGGTATACGGGTTCCTTCATATATATGTGATGCAAATCCAGCATCCCATATGGAGGAAAAAAATTATTTCGAAATATATATGTGTTGTGACGTGGTGTTCGCGCCGCTTCCTCCCTCTTGCTACAAAAATTATCTTTCGAGGGAGTCCCGAAGTGTGTGCCGGTCATAAGCGCCAGGATCCTCCAGGGCTTACACACCGTATCTCGTTTTAGTTGCTTATTTCTTTTGTTTTGTATTTTTTTTGCTTAATATGAAAAAAATGGCGCCTCACCACCCGAGGGCTCACCCCGCCGAAGGACATCGAGGGAGACGAGCAGACGGGAAATCTAGCGAGGAACAAGGCGCGAGCCAGAACCTCAAGGATCGAAGAAGCGCCAGTGGCAGCGCGCAGAGACTACGGTCCTGACTCAGCCAGCAGGCTCAACCCCTTACGCTAGGGAGCGCGGCAGTAACCACCTGCAACTATTATCGGGCAAATCTGCCTTTTGAGGCCAGCTACCAGCTCGGAGGTACTTCGGAACCAAAAGAAGACCTTCTGGAGGTCCACCCCAGGCAGCCGGACAAGATACGATCGGACAGGCAAAGGAGGAACCCTGCAAAGGGGAAGCACGTTCATAATTTGCGGGTCAGGCTTTGGTAGCTCGCGCGACCGCAAGCGCCGCGCTCTGATTGGCTGGTGAGGCCGACCCCACGCGATCCTAGCACGCCCCGGCGCTTCGACCCCGAATCAATTGCGATTCTTGCTCTCTTGGTCGCTAACCTTTGTAAGAGTCGGACGCACGGAAGGACTCCCTGGAAGCCTCGTCTCAAGGATAACCGAAAGTAAAGACGTGATGTCCCAGGACGACGATATCCGGTAAGGTGCCTCGTTTCTTGCAGCCACGAATCTGCGTGCCGAGTTCCGTGTCGAGGCTAGTCGCCAAACTTTCGCGTTGTGTGTCAGGCAAGGACAAAACCTTTGCCATATCGGTTTTCTAGAAAACCTAGTGGCTAGAATCGGATTTACGGAGCTTCGTGGTACTTCTTCGTAGGCTTAAGTGCGTTCAGATTTTGTGAGTATTTTGTTGAATACTGTGACAAGCCCTGGAGCCGCTCGGGAGGCGCCAAGTAGCAAATCCTATCTTGTGAGACTTTTTGTTGTAGCTTCTAAGCCTATTTTTTTTACGTTTGTTATTGCCGCCTTGCATGTATCAATTTGCGCTGCTACATCGCGTGCTGTCGTATCGATTTGGCGGTACCGAGATCCGTACGGTTGTCGTATCGGTTTTGCGGCGCGAAATCCGCGGTGCTGTCGTATCGACCTTGCCTTTACGAGACTCTTAGTGTGGTCGTAATAATCGCCGATTTTGCATAGAATTGCGTTGCCCGGCGGAACGTTAACGAAGCGCCGTGCGTCTCATCGACACCGCTTGCTCCCTGCTTAAGTTGCTTCCTGCGGAAATAAATCGACGAAAACTTTGTCACCGTGAGTGGGCAGTATTTTCGCGTTATTTCACCGCCAGCATTGAGAAGAGCTATCCGGGCGAGAAAACGCGGTTCTGCACGCCAGGCTACCGCTGTCGATTTATCAACCGTTCGACTTTGTTTGATATCTTGTCTCGGCCGCGCGACGTGGCGGCGTGTTCTATTATTTTTGCGTGTTTCCTGTTTTTATTATTTGCTGTGTACCATCTTTTGCTAGCGCTTTCCGTAATTTTGTTTAAACTCTCATTTATTCTTTTTTTTTCTTTATTTACAATTCTATTATATCATATTTCTTTTTCTTTATTTACAATTCTTTTATATCATTGTAACGGAGCCGATTTTCTTTCGGCTTCGCCCGGCCTTCCGCCTGCCGGACAGCTCGGTCAGCGCCAAGAATCGGGGAGGGGAAGGCGTGAAATTGCGACACTCGGTTAATTGACTGCTAAAATGTAGTGGAGGTTTATTCACTTTATCGGAGTATTTACATTGGATCTAGTTAGCGCGGTATTTACAACGGATATTTATGTATCGGTTTTATCGGTGCGGTGATTTCGATACGGTAAGATTCGTGACAAGTCGGATCACGTTATGAATTGGTGCAGCGGAATACAAAGGGCGGCACGGCGGACTTATAACTAGCCTAATACTACGGAGTATATGTACATGGGGAAGGTCTGTACCCCGTCAACGGATATTTACCGGGATTGGTTTTATCGGCGCGGTGGTTTCGATACGGAAAGATTCGCGACGAGTCGGACCGCGTTAGAATATGAATCGGTGCGGAAAACAAAGGGCGGCACGGCGGACTTATAATTATCTTAACTCTACGGGGTTTATATACACGGGGAAGGTCTGTTCCGAAGGATGTTCCGGGCCGTGAAAACGGCTAATTGAGTCGTGAGAACGACTGTTTTCGGTGTGGCAGTGACAACGGCCGTTTGAGTCGTGAGAACGACTGTTTATTGATGTGGCAGTGACAACGGCCGATTGAATCTCCGGGCTCGTGGAGCCGACAGAGGTGGTGTGCACCGAAGTGCCGGAGAGGATCGAGACAACGCCTCGATCCGTACGGTCAGGATGGTGTCCGAGACAACGCCTCTCGCACCAGGTTATTGTCGAGACAACGCCTCGACCGGAAGGTCAGGATGGTGTCCAAGACAACGCCTCTCGCACCAGGGCTTGCCGAGACAACGCCTCGGTCGGATGGCCAGGAAGTGGTGTTCGAGACAACGCCTCTAGCACCGGGTTTGTCGAGACAACGCCTCGACCGGAGGATCAGGATGGTGTCCGAGACAACGCCTCTCGCACCAGGTCTTGTCGAGACAACGCCTCGACCGGAAAGTCAGGATGGTGTTCGAGACAACGCCTCTAGCACCGGGTTCTGCCGAGACAACGCCTCGGCCGGATGGCCAGGAAGTGGTGTTCGAGACAACGCCTCTAGCACCGGGTTTGTCGAGACAACGCCTTGACCGGAGGATCGGAAGATGGCGTTTCGAGACAACGCCTCTAGCACCGGAGGAACTCTCTAGCTCAAGACAACGCCGCGAACTCGAGAGCAGGAACTGGTCTCGACTGCCGAAATCGCTCGGCTTTTATACTCCGGAGCGGCCTATGGTCCGTCCGGCGTGCGGTATGCGGTTGTTTGCGCGCTAATCACGCACCTGTGTCGTGTCGCACGGGCACAGGTCCACGTGCGTTCTTCTATGCTATATTTCCGCGTCATGAAATATAGACAGGTATCGGAACTATCGCGGAACGGTCGGAATTATAGTACGGCGCGAGGACGGGAACATAATAAATGTATAGTGATATGCGTTAAATGAATATAATGTGGGATACAAAAAGAAGAATTAATAATAGAAAAGAACAGTATGAAAAGAAAAGAATAATAATAATAACAATAATAATAATAATAATAATTATTATTATTATTTTACAAGTGACGGAGCTTGCCTCGTCACATCATATTAATAAATTTGTTAACTGAGATACACTAGCGCCTGTTTACGCCTCTCTACCTCATCCGCGCACTTTTTTTCCATCCTTGGAGGGACAGCTTGTGAGCTAAAGACAATAGACCCAGCCCCTCTCCGTTCCAATAGAGCTAGTCGGCCCGTTGTGTCGAGCGACGCAAATTTTGACGCGGTCACGTGTCTGGCGCCCAAAATTACAACAAAGGATCCGTCGGCTCGGCTCAGTAGTATGCTCGTGTGACCACCTTTTCCTTTTCTGCCGATACAGACGTTCCCGATCTCGTGGACTTCCGTCCGTGTCCCGATTCCGTTTCGGGCGGGACGACGCGAGAAATCCGTAAGAACTCCAAAAAACGTCACAGTGTATACATATATATATTTAAAAAGCACATTCACGCACAACATCTTGCGAACGGCTCTTAATGTCCCTATATTCAGATATTATTAGTTAAATAAGACTTATAGAGCCTGAAAGTAATCTCGATTTATCACTAATTGGTATAAAAAAACAATTTTAAAAAATTATATAATACAATTACTTATATTGAATAATTTTAAGATAACAAAAAAAATAGTAATACTAAAACTTTTTTTTAATATTATATTTATTACTAATACTTTCAAAATGTTATTAAGATAATATTCAGTTGTTTGTGCTATTATAAAATTTTTGCATAAAATATTTTTGGATGTCTTCAATTATTTTCCAGATATATTGAGAAAAGCGAAAATCATCTTTACATAGAGAAAGTGATTTTATTCCTTAGAAATGTTTATACACAACAACTGTAAATGTCTACATTTCAATATTTTCCTTCTCTACATGTGTGCAAAGTTTTATCAAAATCAGAAAATTTCATGTTTCTTCATAAATGCAATCCGACTCCTTCTCCAATATCAGTTTTTAAAAGTTTGTAAGTTTCTAACTAAGTATATAAGGCCAATACGAGCCGTTCACAGGATGTTGAACGGAAATTTGTACGTGTATACATATCAAGAGGCACGGTAGTGCCTCGCGCCAAGTTCACGCGCAACAAAGTGGCGCTCGAACTGCGCGAGCACACTGTGCCTCTTATACGCGAGATTGTATGCAATGAGAAGTGGGGAGATTTTCTCAAAGCAATTGTTTAATAACGGCTGAACCGATCACTTTTGTTTTGGTCTCAATCGCTGTAGAACAAAAAATTAAAAAAAAAGTATTCTTGCGTTGTTTTGGTTTGTGGCTTCTAAACGGATATATATGGATATAATCGAAAATGTGTGTGAAATTTACGATGTTCGGACGTCGTCTCCGAACTAAGGAATGTGCCAGGAATGTGTGCAGTTTCCTAGTGCTTGTAAGAGATGGCGGCATGAGCGCGTTGAACGTTTGATGAGAGAGAGAGAGAGAAAGTGAGAGAGAGAGATAGAAAGAAAGAGAGAGAAAGAGAGTAAACGAGCAAGTGAGTGAGTGATGAATGAATGAGTGAGCAAGCGATCAAATGAGCGAGTGAGCGAATGAGTGAGAAAAAGAGAGAGAGAGAGAGAGAGAGAGAGAGAGAGAGAGAGAGAGAGAGAGAGAGAGAGAGAGATA
>NW_018021685.1:0-1667 GCF_002006095.1 Pseudomyrmex gracilis
CATTTTAAAGAACAACTGCAAATTCTTAGCACAATTCACTTATTTCTGTAGAAGCATTTTGGATTTGATGCAGTAAATACGGCTCAAAAAGAAATCTTAGAATCGTCGGTTTACAGGTGTCTATAGTCGGTATCCAGTACCCTCTTAAGTCTTCGATCTATGATATTATTTACATTGCATTTCGTTATTTTTGTATATATTCCTTTCCGGAGGACCGAACGAACCGACCAAACACGTGACTGTCCCACGCAAGATTCCGAGAAGCACCGTATCGTAAATTCTTCCGTTTATTCAGCTATTTTTTTTTAGTTAATTGTTTGTATATATTATGTGTTTAATTCTATTTTTACTTGAATAAACCTTATTTAATTTTGTTACTTGAAACTACAAAGTCCACTCATTTTCTTACCTGTTCCTGGAATCCGACGAGCTACTCCGCAACAATTAAAAGATATAAAACAACGGAATATTTTCTCCCGAAAAGTAGAACCGTTACAAGCTTCTAAATATTCATTTAAAAGAATTTTTGTGTTATTTCTGATATATTTCTATCTAACATTTTCTTTTCCGTATTTATCTTTTTCGGAAATATTCAGATCAAAAGTTTAGATCGTTGCTTTTGAATGGTTTGTTGTAAACATGATTCTGTGTTTTGTCATTGTAAATGACAGGTTTAGAAAATTGATATAAGTGGGGATATCTTTATATATTATATATTTACATTGTATGGATTACACGTCAGTACACAGTTTCTTTTTGTTATTCATCTTTATATAAGTTGTTGTGTGTTTCAACTGTGTTTAATAATGCTGTGATCTTACTAGTTTTTTATTTTGCGTAAGTTTTTTTTATTGTGTTTGAATTCTGTTGGTTGTTTTACGAAGAAGGTTTGCGCTTATTTATATTAAATCTTTTTGAGATTAATTTGTTTCACTGAAGAAGATTTTAACCAATGGACCAAAACGTTTGTTGTGTTTTTTAATACAAAAAATACTGCTTTTCATACACTAAAACCTTGTATTTACTAATCGTATCGGTCCTTTGATTCATTTTTTGACACTTTCACGAGCGAATTACGCATTAAATTTATTATTTTATTATATAATGTTCATTATTTTAATATATAGTAATTATAATAAATATAACTATAATAAATTTACTCTATTTGTGATTACTATATTAAAAATATAAAATTAAAGAGAACCTTACTTAACATTAAAATTAATATTTTAATAGAATATCTTATATAGTATACAAAATTTATTAAACCTATAATTATAAACTTTATTTATAAATCATTTAAAGCATTTGACTAAATATAATTAACATAATATTTTAGTGTATATAATGTAAACATGTACTATAAAGTTCTACTTATTATTATAATTCCAGATAATAATATTTAAGTAAATGTAATGAAAAAAATCTCATGATGGTATTAATATATATAAAATAAAAATGTAAAAAGTATATTATTTATTTTATTGAATTAGTAAATAAATATTTTACTAAATTACTTACGCAAGGTATTAAGTTAAGTAGAATATAAATTAAATTTTTATTCAATAATTAGTTTTGTAATTATAATATAAATAAAAATTAAGTTTTAATAATGCTGTCAGTATTAATATTATTATTAATATGTTCATATGTAATAGTAAGTTATT
>NW_018021685.1:2131-4334 GCF_002006095.1 Pseudomyrmex gracilis
AATTAAATATATTATGTATTGTTAGATTGAGTGTCTGTTCAGTTTATTGGTGTAGTATTATTACTTTCTTTTATGGTAATATTATATAGTACGGTTTATATAAAGGATGATGATACATTAACTCGATTTTATATATTAGTAAATTTGTTTATTTTCTCAATAGTTGTAATAATGTTAAGTCCAAAGGTAAGTAGTATTTTATTAGGATGGAATAATTTAGGTTTAATTTCTTATTGTTTAGTAATTTATTCTAATACTTATTTTTCATATATTTCTGGTATAGTACCTGGTTTATATAACTAAGTTGGTAATGTAGAGTTATTAATGTGTATTAGGTTTACATTATTATATGGAGAATAAAGTATATTTATATTAAGCAATAATGTGCTAATTATATTAATAATTTTTATTGTGGCCATTACGAAAAGGGCTCAAATTCTCTTTTCTTATTAATTACCTCAAGCTATATGAGTTCCTACATCTGTTTCTTCTTTAGTTTACTCTTTAGTTACTGCTGGAGTGTAGTTATTACTTCCATTTAATAAATTGTTAATAATAACCTGATTCTTTGATTTATTGTATATTATTTCTTTACTACCTATATTGATAGCTGGTTTAATAACTAATTTTAAATTTGATTTGAAAAAGATTATTGCTCTATCAACTTTAAAGCAGGTAGAGTTAATAAGAATAATTCTAAGTCTGAGATTTAAGTATGTATCATTTTTTTATTTAGAAATGCATGTTAGTTTTAAGGTATTATAGTTTTTGTCTGCTAGATCTATAATTTATTTAATATCAAATAATCAAGATATTTGGTTCTATAGAAAAATAAATAAATTTATTCCGTTTGTTATAATAAAATTTTATATTTTTATAATTTCTTTATGTGGAGTTTTTAGTCGAATTTTATTCTAAAGATTTAATTAAAGATGAGTGAAAATAAGCTCAGAAGAAAAATGCAAAAATTAAGATTTCAGTTATAATAAAAAGAATCATATCTAATTGCAATCCAATATACACTCATAAAGTATAAAAGCCTTGATATGTGGACTCACGGATTACATCACGTCATCATTGTACAATCATTACAGATGATTGTACAAGGAATTGATAGTAAGACTAATGTTTTAATTTTATCAAATCATGCCGCCATGAAAATTAAGTTTTTTTAAATTCTTAATGAGGAAAGAATTCTAAGTCAGGAGTGATCATGGTCTCTGTGAAACTAAATGGTAGAGGTGATTATTTATCATATAATTCTTTAAAGTAAAAAACAGAAAGAATTGAAAATACATAAGCTTGAATAATTGATACGGAGATTTCAAGAATAAATAATAAAATCTGCCTTATGATTATATTACTTACTTATAATAATTAAATCAGAGATCTCTTGTCCTGTTGATTTTATGAGCGTTACAAGAAGGTGTCCAGCAATTATGTTAGCTGCTAGTCGAATTGCTAAGGTAAAAGATCGGTTAATAACCAATCTGAATAATTTAATAATAACTATAAATGATTTTATTACTGATGGAGTACCTGAGGGGGTTAGATATGCCAGTATTTTATTAGAAAAATTAATTAATTCATATGTGGTAATTCTAATTCATAACCTTAGAGATAAAGATAACCTTAAGGATAAGTGTCTTGAGGCTGTAAAACTGTAAAGAAATAGACCTATACAGTTATTGAATAAGATAAACATAATTGTAGCATATAAAAGTATGATGTTAGAGAAAGAGTATTGGATAAGACCTTTGAATGCCTTAAAGATGAAAAAAAGGATTAAGTTAATTACTATATATATTCGTGATGGAAATAGTCAAAATCTTAGTCAAATTATTAAAATAAAAATTATTATTCTTATTCAGGTTAACGAAACTGAGTTAGATGGTGAAGGTTCAAATACTCTAAATAGATTTGTTATCATTAATATGTATTTGATTAAATTTTATGAGCATTGAGAGTAAATGTGAAATATGCTAGTCTAGTATAAATAAGATCATTTATATTAAAAAAACTTTAAAAGAAAATTTTTTTCTTGTTGCCCTGGCGAAAATAAGAAGCTTTATAGAGCGTTGATAACCGTTTAATGAGAATTTTCTGAGAGTTTATACGCTTTCAAACTTTATAAGAATGCTTATATAACGCTAAAAGTTTTGAACTCTTTTGGAACGCTTATCAAACGCTATATATAATGTTT
>NW_018021685.1:5627-19804 GCF_002006095.1 Pseudomyrmex gracilis
AAGCTTTCCACTTGGAACAGTGTTCGATTGAACGAGGACTTCTAGTTATTCCTGTTGGAGGTCGTATACTGAGAANACGACTATCTATTGTGTCAGTCAAATTCTTTAAAGCAATATTATCTGTCATATTTATCCAACATTTCTTTTTAGTAGAATCAAACAGATATTCCATATGAGTTCTTGTCACACCCAAGACAATAGCGTGCGTATAATCGACAACAAAACCCCAAATCAAATCAAAATAGAGTAAATTCATTAAAATAGATGGACCCTTGACACCTTTGTAATGTTGCTTATTTAAGTATAGTTCATCTTTTCTTTCATAAGCTCTCTTTGCATCCTGATAAGTAGATTCTGCTGTTCTTTCATCTGCTTTCTTAGAGAGGACATTAAAGCACCTCGATCTTGGGCCTGTTTTTTCCTGCTTTTCATAACAGAACGTGCAGCCATAAAATGCANGGAAAGATTGCATATTGAGAAGTTGCCATCGTGCAACAGAATCAGTTACAGCACATAGGGGAATGACCTTACTAACAACTTCTTTTCCTTCGTAAATCCAAGAAAACCCTTCAGAGGAGAGTTTATTTACTTCTTTAACAAAGGGTTGAAAGAAAGTTAAGTGATTCGGATNCTTAGGTCCAACATATAGCCCAGCAAGAAGCATATATTTGCTGCGATCTTTAAATGGGAATTCATTAATAGTTACATAAATAGGCCATAATGATTTACCAGTCGACTTTCCAGTCGATATACCATCCGTACANAACGAAAATGAAAAATTTAAAGGGGAAGAAAGTATTCCTCCAAGACCACAGTGCTTTTTGTACTGCTCTCCATCATATATATCTTCAAAAGCATCAAGATGCTCNTTCTTACGAGTAAATCTATAGGTTAGCAGTGAGGCTGCTATACGTGAATCACTCACTAATTTCTGCAACTGCGACTCTAGTGATATAGANAGGAAAAAGTTTGACGGATTAGACACATCAACATCACTAACACAATAAGAACAAAGCACAGATTCTGGCAAACAACTCTTTTCTCCTATATATACTTCACATGATGGACAATAGATGTGATAAGATACGCTTTCTTTTTCTTTCTCTATATATTGAAAGTACTTGTACTTTGTTTGTGGAATATCTTTCTTACCATATATCGAATTGATCATTTGCAGAATGTNAATCTGTGCTTTCCATGTTAAATTATGCTTCACACCTAACGCAAGGCACATNAAGATAACATCACTAATTCTAGTGCTTGTACAATTACACAATACTTCAGACAGTTCTTTCTTTATCTGCATACTGCTGTGATCGACAGAATCTGATGAAGTATCNTTAGAAAAAGAATCTTTCTCTGATGACATAGATCTTGAATCTCTTTCTGANGATGAGATGGACTTAGATGATGAATCCAAAGCAATCTCTCTAATCTTCTTATTATTATTAGATGAAATATCAGATTCAGTTAATTCTTTAATATTAGTGATGACTTCGTGTATTCCATAAAAACTGCTCTAAAAAAAAAAATGAAATGCAAAGTGAATACAAAACATATAGTAAGAAATAAAGCAGTTCATTAAGAAAATTGGAATTCTTATTCTATCAATTAAATCGTAATATTTAGAATTATTTCAAAATTTTATTACATACTTGAGAATATGACACATGTTGATCATCGGTAACTCTATTGACAGACATAAAATTGTCTTGTGATACTCCACTTGTGTTTTCAATGCAATTTTGTGATGTTGACGTTGTTGCAAATAATACTGTATTCTGAAATTAAATAAACTTTCTAGTGAAAAAAATGTTATATATCAGAATCTTTATACAAAAACTTACATTACTTGATACAAATTATTTTACTTGAATTATTTAATATCAAGTATATGAAAACAAATAGCAAACTTGAAAAAATTAGGTTTTTTGTTATTTAGTGTATACAATGATTCTAATATTGGTTCAATAGGAAAACTTCGAGCAAGCGACATATTAATTATTATTATTTATTATAATAAACAGTACCTGATCAAAATTGTAAGGATATTTTAATGANACTCTTTGACGAGCAGTTCGTTGTCGCCGACGATAAGCTGTGGAGCGANGGATATTTTCTTCGGTGTATAAAAAACGCTTGTAACGTCCCATTTCGTAATTTCGTAATTTTAATTTTTAATTAGTCAAAAATAGTATATATTTAAGCATCACTCTCTTAAGATGCAAACGTGTTTTTAATTCCGACGTGTATGTTCTCAATTGTGGCTCTCTTATATTCGTTCACNTTTTCCGATTTTTATTTTAATTTTATTTATTGGCACTATTTCTGTTATATTATCACTTTTATATTTCACTAAGGCGTGCCAACCTGATTTATTCACTTCATTCGATTGTTCATTCATTATAAAGATTAAAATAAAAGAGAAGAAACAGATATCTTTAATTTCAATCATTACATATATTGAAAAACTTGTAGTAAAAAACTTTCACTTATTAGGTAAAACTTTTTGTTGAACGGATTTTTATTTAACGGATTAAATCGCTCAGTAAAATTTACGAGGGCAGGCTTTACATAAGTTTTCATCCGTTGGACTTTTTCACAACTCTNTTTGCCATGTTAACTTTTCAATGATTTTCTTAATGACTGTGTCTTTTCTCATATAGGGCCGTCTACAATGGAGAGTTGTAGGCCGTAATAGTAAGAAATTGACCAATCACAGACAAAGTACAGAAGAATAATCGATTGTGATTTGTCAATTTCTTACTGTTACGGTTTACAACTCTCCATTGTAGACGGCTCTTATTGTTTCAAGACATTGCATCATGCATAACCAATCAGCGCATCCAGGAGCGTTACGATCGCACTCCGACCAATCAACAGCAGGCTGCGCAAGTAAGGCGCACGTCGGTGGTGTTCTCAGTTTTGGCTCTCTTAAGAGCCGTCTACAATGGAGAGTTGTAGGCCGTAATAGTAAGAAATTGACAAATCACAATCGATTATTCTTCTGTACTTTGCCTGTGATTGGTCAATTTCTTACGACTTACGGCTACGACTGTATTGTAGAACAGGCCTTACAGTAGCTGAAGCCGTAGAAGGGATGCGCACAACAGCAGCAAGTTCATGCAGTTAGAACTTGTTCTAACTCGTTCAACAAAAATCCGTTCAACAAAAAGTTTTACCTAATGAGTTAAAGTTTTTTACTACAAGTTTTTCAATATATGTAATGATTGAAATTAAAGATATCTGTTTCTTCTCTTTTATTTTAATCTTTATAATGAATGAACAATCNAATGAAGTGAATAAATCAGGGTGGCACGCCTTAGTGAAATATAAAAGTGATAATATAACAGAAATAGTGCCAATAAATAAAATTAAAATAAAAATCGGAAAAGGTGAACAAATATCATTTAATCCAAAGTTGGTAACGGATTTCAATAAAACAGAATTCTATACCGTTAATACTGCGCACAGCAGCAAAGATGGAAAAGAGCACAAATGGTACGCTATAATCGGCTTGCTTGCTGGTAAGTAATATATTTTCACAAATCTACAAATGATGATTCTAATGAATGATGATAGATTANGCAAAAATAATACAGTTTAATATTTTTGTTTCTGAAATTGTCCAAAGTTATTCTTTTGAGTCATTTGTTTACAATTTGCGAGAGCAATTTCGTTAAATCTTTATTTTTTGTTTTACAGAATCTCGTGAGGAATTAGAACATGCCATAAGAGTGAAAAGAGTCAGTTGGCCTATCATGTTAAGTGATGGATNATCTGAACCAAATTCTACTGATAATGATGTACTAGAACAAGCAAGTTCTAATGTCACCATCTTCTGCAATCGTGATTTAAATGTAAGTCAATATATAATTTATGACACTANCCAGATAGCCAACTGAGTGCAAGTTGTTGGCAACTTGCCGCAAATATTGCTCATATGTTTTCAGCAATGTAACAAAAGAGTGTATCGTCTTTTCAGTATGTTCTTGTCAGCAACAGTTTACAAGATATAATAACATAAGTTCCCAACAACTCATTGGCAATAAACTTATATTATCTTTGTCAACTTATGAATAAAAATTATTGCTCACATATTGCTCACATATTGCTGACTCACTTGTCATAAACATTGGCTACAACAATTGATTGATAATAAAACTCAGCATATTGATACTGAATCGACAAAAACATTTTTGTTGCATTAAATAAAGACAACAACAACAATTGGCGAGCAACTTAATCTATACAATGATTTGCTTTATATTGAGTTTACACATTTGGCTATCTGGGTATAAATATAATTTATGACACTATTTGTAATAGTTTAAATGTAGTTGTGGCAATTAGCTGTATAAATATATTCTTTTTAGAGAAATAAAAAAAAAACAAAGAAAGATGCTANTAATGCAATTCATGCAAAATTATTGGCATCTAGGAGTCTAAATGCAAGTAATGAATCAATGAGCATTCAAGATGATGTAGATGTAGGAACACGTTCGCAAGAGAACGAAGAATTAACTGTATTGAAAGCAAATAGAAAACGGAATAATTCACCCGGAGATGTNGAGGATTATGCCAACGCTTACAAAAATTGTCTTCAAAGAATTGAAGAGAAAATGGAAAAGATGCAAGAAAATGTTCAGGAGATCTTAGATAATGCACGAAAAATGAACTTGGAGAAATTTGCAGACTTGGAGAAAAAAATGGCAAATATAGAGAAATTGATAAGTAAGTAGGTTTTTTTTTATTTGTAGTATATGCAATATTAATTGAACAATTTTAATCTCAANCGGAAAATTGAATTATTTTCCAATAAATAGATTTATGTCAGTATTTGACACAGTGTGTCAAAAACTCGTGGAGGTCTAAGAGCAAGAGAGGCATTTTCCCTAGCGATAAATAACGTCAACGAACACCGTATCACATTAACTTAGCAATCGCTTATCTACAGCTGTATTACCTATTTATTGCTAGGAAAAACGCCATTCTTGCCTTTAGATCCCCGCGCCTACTCTGCAAATTTTTGACATGTAACTAACATATATATTACATATACTCACATGTTAGTTGTAATTTCCTATTTATAAATATAACATATGTAATATAATATGTTATGTACATTACATAGTTATATTCCATACCGTCTTATATACCGTCTTATATACAGTTCAACCATTCTACAAATAGGTTCTTTAACACCTTTTAACGTATTATTATTAATTTTTTTGACTGTATAGATAAAGAAAAGTCTTTTGACATTTAAATTTTATTGTAACTCTGACTGTAATATCTGAAGATGATCCAAAGCAATGAATCGAAACGTTATATTTTTATAATAAATCCTTTTCTTTTTCACACATCGACATCCGTGTTCAGGCTCTTATTGACCCTTTAATATCTCCTTTTTTTTAATAATTTATTATATTCATTTTATTTCTTTATAATATTCATTTTTCTGTTGTATTACTTAATCAGTTATACAATAGAAGATTAGGTTTTAATTTATATTCTTTGCAGCAATAACTAATCGTGTAGTTATATATTTCAGTCAAAGTTTAGGAATTGTAAAATACGAAATATATAATTCTGAATATAGACTTCTTACATGATTCACTTCAAAATGCAGAGGTGAGTCTTAGTGCAATACTAAGTTTTCTGGTGGTAAATGTAAAGGATTTTCATTATATTGCATTTTCATGTAGAACATACTGGTATCTAAAGGTTTCTTGATTGGTGCTTGAATGTTGTCTCACACATATTTTTTTGGGTCTTATTTCGTAAATTTATGCTAAACATTTTTGTATGTGAAAATAATGGTGTGCAATCTCTGGTGTATATTTTCAAATCTAAATGTATATATTAATCAGTAATTGCATAGCGTCACTTTTGCATACGAAAATTTTTTATATGAGTTCAAGAAGCTGTTTTATGTGTGACTTTGCATGTAAAATGAATAAAAAATGCATTCTCATAAAATGTAAATGGCTACACTATTTATTTATATCTATTCATGTTATAGGAATGAGATCATCACTGTCTTCTACAAGTTCAGCCACCAGTGAAGTTTCATACACAGAAGAGAAGGTGAGTTGAATGTTATCTCACCAGTGAAGTTAAAGGAGTCTAACATTTTTTGTTTGCTTTCTATTCATCTAATTTCTCTTATTAACCTCATGTATTTTCACTTAACAGGTACCTCTTGGAGATGGAGTGTTTTGCTCCAAAGCAGCGTATAAAGAATTAATAAATGTTGAAGAGAGCCACGCTGACTGGGCATATGCTCTTCTTAAAGGAGTTTTTGGTGAAAAAGCACACCTCATGCGAGTGCGAATAAATAGCAAAAATACTGAGAACGAGCGGTTCTCTTCGAACTTTCTTATGGTAGCTAAAGGTAAGTAACATTTTTAGATAGATTTTCTTTTTGTAATTATGATAATTTTAAATTGTAGTAAATGCTTAGATTTCTTTTTTTTACAGCTTTGCACCGCGATTGGCTGGTAAAACAAAAAATTCAAGATAAAAATGGGCAGTTGTGTCCAAAATATTCAGCTACAGAAGTAGAAAAATATGTAAATGGACTTCCTGCTTATCTCGCAGATCGGGCTTATGATATGCAGGGTCCTCGAGGCAACGCAAGAAAAAAAAGTGGAGATCACGCTCCTAAACGTAAACAAAGTGAAGAGCCAAAGCGCAAATATATAAGAAGAGGTCAACCACTATTAGAAATACAACAACATTTACTTCCAGAATGTAATACTCAATCACTTCCACTTCAGCAATCACTATCACAGCACCAACTACTGCAGCAACAGCCGCAGGAATCATCATATCAGCAGCAACAATTACCACATTGTTCACAGCAACCATTCGATTATTCGTCATACTTCATGCAGCCATCAACATCAGGAACCTTTGAAAATTTAGAGTATGTACTGTAATTTTGAGTATGACTTTGTGAAATATTTTATCGATTTGTCCTTAACATTTTTCTCTTCTTTTTTTAGGTCTGCGTCAACAACATTTACTATTCTTTAAATTATCTTTCAAGATTATACAACTATTATGTAGTATGTATTGAACAATAATATCGTCAACTTTTTGTAAAAAAACATAGTTTACAATATATCTGATAAACTGTACAAGACATTATTATTTGATAACGTAACTCATTTCTGTTTTTGAAAAATAAAATATGCGATGAAAAACTAAATATGCGATAAATATAGGATAGTTTATATATATCAAAAGTACAAAACAATATATATTATTTTATCATTTGAAGCAATTTGTACGTGTATTTTATACAATAAATAATATTGTTCTATATAATGATTGTAATTGTTTCAAACTTAAGTGTAAAACTTTACACGTGAACAATATAAATATATATATATATATGTTTGTATGCATGCATATATTTATCTTTACTATATTTATATATATTTTTATTCCAAATATCCAGCGTAAAGCTCTTATAACCGTTTAAATTTCGCGTAGTTTGAAACTTAGAGCCAAAAACTCTATTAATTGTAATTTTTACTATGTTTTTCTTATTTTGTAATGATTTTTTTCAGGACATCGATCCTTGAATTTATGGATTTGTAAGCGTTTATAATTGTTCAATAATTGTTAATTTGGACTTTAATTCTTAAATTCATACAAAAATTTTTTGTATGTAAAATTAACGTTACGTAATTACTAATTAGTATATATTTTAAAATTTCAAAGTATATATTAATCAGTAATCGCGTATGGTCTTTTGGATACAAAAAATTTTTGTATGAATTTAAGAAATTAAGTCTAGATTAACAATTATTGAAAATTACAAACGCTCACAACCCCATAGTAAACGCTTAACGTTAACGCTATGCAAACGCTCAAAAACGTTTTATATAAACGCCTTTCAAACGCTGTAGCGTTGCAATTTCCGCCCTATGAATTTTCTACTGACCGTTTCAAAACTTTCAACGAATTTCCGCAAAACGCTCATACAAACGTCAAATAAACGCTTATAAAACTTCTCATTTTCGTCAGGGTGGTGGGTTAATTATAATAGAGAAATGAATTGATAAAATTAATAAGTATAATAAAAATACGTCTAAGCATACTACAGATATTCAACGTACACGTTCTATCTGTGGTATATAAGAATATTAAACTTAATATTTTTAAATTGACAGTTTACTGTTTTTATAACCTAATTCTTACTTATAGTAATCGTTATTTTATTATGGATTGATTTAAAAAATCAAAACTTACAATTTTAAGTATTTAATGAATTATAAATATAATATATGGTCTAAATCAATTAAGAGTTTGATAGACCTCAGTGTTTAAATATTTTAATTTTTGTTGATTCAACAACAATAGGTATAAAACTGTGGTTGATCCCGCAGATTTGTGAGCATTGTCCAAAAATTAATCCAGGTCGATTTATTCAGTTTATTATTTGATTTAATCAGCCTGGGATAAAAGTTACTTTGATTCTTCGGGATGGAACAGTTCATGAGTAAATATTACATCTGCAGATGTGGTTAATATTTGAATTAGGTATTTAAAAAAAATAATGCAGCGGTTGTCAACATCTAATAGGCAAAAAGAGAAATTGTTTTTGTTTAATATAAACGAATCAAATTCTACGTTTATAATATCAGAATATTTGTACGATCAGAATCATTAGTGACCTAGAACTTTAATGGTTATGTTGTTTATTACTATTTCATCTGTAAGATATAGAGTTTTAATGAATGGAATACCAATAAAAATTAGTGTAATTATAAGGACAATATAATTCATAAAATTTCACTAATGTTTCCTTCTAGAAGAAATTGATTAAAAAGATTAGTGTATCAGAATGATAATATAATTAAAAATCTTAATGTTGTAATAAAATTTAAACCTATTATTGTAAAATCATAGAAAAAGATTATTATATCGTAGATATGGATAATAGAATTTTGAAGACGTATGATTCGTGTATTAATTTTTAATAAAAATTTAGATTTTAGATACGGTATTTAACACCTTGGCACTTATTCTGCTATATTAAATTAATTTGTTGAAAAAATTCATTGTAACTATAAAACATAAGAGAATATGATTGCAGTCATTTAATAAATAAATTTTGGTGGAATATAGAAATAATTTTTTGTTTGGATGCTAAAGATTCTCAAATGCCAGCAAGTAAAATTAGTCTTATAATTGAAATAAGTAAACCTAGTGATGAAATAATAATTTATGAAACAAATGTGTCAGAGTAATCTCTGTATCGGCGAGATATCCCTCTAAGTCCTAAGAAAATGCGTGAATTTGCAACTCTCGATCGACGCGATTGGAAATGCATGCGACGCGACAAGGTGCAATTAAACCACTAGCTTGCGCGCATGCAAACAATATACGCAAAATTATTTCGTTGAAGCACCGCGTGAAACACGCGTGCAAGCGGAATCGACTCGTTCATTCGGACATGGTACGATACATGTAATCCGACGTGCGTTAATTTAACTCGCGTACAAATCGCAGCATATCGTCTTGATAAAACACGTTGTCTTCGGTGGTTACCGTTACTCGGCATCGTGAACGCTCGCGGTTGTTGTCGAATTCAATGGTTGCACCGGTTTTGCTTGAACGTTTCAAATCGTGTATGAGTTCGACAACGTGAGCATTAACGACTGTAACGTTGTCGTGCAAGGTACAGGTATTGGTTGCAAAAACGATTGTTGAGCGAACTAAGCATATCGAATTGCGTTGCGATTGTCGCACAGGTACGATTGATCAAAGTCGTTTGAGTCGTACAATACGGCGACCAAATTCGTCCATTATTTGACGTTGATCGCCGAGTCAAAAAGTTGGATTGCGCCGTTTTAATCGCAACTTGCGCCGAAAAGACATCAAATACTTGAAACAGCAGACCGCCCTGTTGCACCTCGCGGTGGACTTGCGGTATCGCTGGTTCGATTTGGTGAGCTCGTTGATCGAACCGTTGTTATCGTGGGTTGATCGAGTACCGCGTTCGACTTGATGTGCTGTAATAGCGAATCGCGCAAACAACTCGAATAAACATCGAGAATGTCCAAAACGTCTCCTGTTTCGCAACGTATATTCGGTTCGACGACGTTTCAACACCACACAGAAATCAAAAGCAGTGCGTCGGAAACTTGTGCAAACGTTTGTACAATTGAACAAAAGACGAGAAACAAGAGATACCGGTGATCAAGCTCGAGACTGTTATCGCGCGGACGGATATCCGCGAAACGTTTAAACCGCGAATAAAACGCCGGACTTCATACGTTTTTCTATAAGTTTTTGTTTCAACAAGCAACTGCTGTTTGTTTATTATTCGCCGCGGTAATATTGTTTCAAAAGGACAAATTTGCGACAGCCGTGTTGTTTTGTTTGTTCACAATATATCTCGTTGTCTTTACGTCAACAAATTGGGCGTTGGCGTCACCGTTGGCAACGAATGTATTGCGCGCGCCAACTGTCGCACTCCAGTTTTCAGGTGTACTCTGTCGCACGCAAACGCGACCGCGGTGGTGTGCCACGCCAATCAACGTCACCGCGACGCAAACGACAAACAAACTACTCAAGCCGAAACCGACCGTTGCACCGGATCATACGGTGCACAATTGCTTTTACGAGCCAACGCGCTTAAACAAATAGGTAAAGCATTGATCACACACCGCGCGAACTGGTGTTTTGTTTCAATTGCTATTGAACACGCAAACTCAACTGCTTGTTATACATCTTTTGATTCGCGAGTGGACAATTCGACGATAGTGCGAGTGTCGTCTTCGATCAACGCGTCGCATCCGTAAAACGTTTGCTGACAATGCATCCACGATTGCGTAGGTATAGCAATGGTGTGAGATACGAGTTTGATAATGGCAAATGCAATGTTACGAAGACACGTTTGTTTATTTTTGGCGTAAACATACCGACGTTCACTCAGCAAATAGGTAGTAAATTGAACGTTTTGTTTGAGGTACATTTCAAAGACAGTTTTATGAATTACAACAAACTCCACCCAAATGTGACGCTTTACCTGAATTCGAGCGTTTTGCTACACTTCAACGGTGTCCAGAAAAGAACCGGTCGTGCGTACTGTGTTCAGTGCGTTGTTACGCCAATTGTAATTTGTGTCAGTGAACGACATCAATTTGTTCATTATAGCCGTGGTGTTTGTTCAATTTCGCGGTGACATGGTGCGCGTTTATGCGATTAGTTAATTCGTTAGAAGTTAAGACTTGCCATCAGATCACCGCGTTTGATATCGCACAAGTACCTCGTTTTTTTGTCCTCGCGCAACAGATCGTCGGTCCAATGTTCGAACATGTGCTGATACGCTCGTACGCGCGTATCAGATTGTCGAAGCACGTTTCCAGCGTTCTATTGATTATTCCGTGCACGTGGTCGTTGCCAAACAAGCCGTGATCCAAAAAACAAGTATCCAACAAATCGAATTGTAACAGACAAACAGATAGTTCCAGCATAAAGCAATTTGTTTGACGGTTTGTGATAAACCAGAATGTTTGACGGCAATTTGCAAACGAGCCCCGACGAGTACATAAAAACGTCGTTGTCGCGCGACATCAATACTCGCAAACACTTCTTGTCGACATCGTTCGCGGACGTGAGCTATCAAATCGCTATTATCTAGGTAGACCCGCGCGACAAGAGCGAACCGTAGTCGTCGGTCAACATGCGACATATGGTCGGCGCTAGTTCTCTGATGCACAACGAAAACGGTGTTTTGATGCGCGAGCAAACACCGCGATCGCCGATCGATTCGTTCGCTGACGCGTTGAACGTGATCGTGTTCATTCGCGCGACGATCGAACGATATTCCAACATACGACAAATGCTTCTGCGTTTGTCGCTTTGCCCGGTGTGATCTGCTGTCCAGCGTGAAGCACATCCAACTGCTTGTACCTTTGGAAATATAGAATTTTGTTGCTGAAGTTTATTAGGTGCAACAGAGCGCACTTGAAATCCTCTTCGGTCGAGCACATTCTTACAGCTCTCACCACGAGCGGAGTAACGTCCAAACAAGCAATGTACAAAAGATGTTTCTAAGAATCGTACATTTCCGTCTACTAATCGTTCAAAATTTCAGGTGTTGCGAGTATAGACACTTTTGTTAAAATATTGCTTCTGAGATACATTCCCAAGCCCGTATATACTCATTGCGACATTGATCTAATATCATAGGCGCGTTTTCTACGGATGTTACAGCGACGAAGACGTTACGCGTTTGTTTCTAATTGCAGTCTTACCACGCGACGGCCGATTTTCTTTATATTATTGGCGGACCGTTCCACGTCGATCGATAACCAAGCCAAAATGTCCTAGTTAACGTTATATGCGTCGTTCTGATCGAACAACGCCTCTAAAATCGTGCAACGTTTACAGTCACGGTGTCATCCGTTAACCACATGGTAGGAGCCGTTACAGATGCAAAAATCGGGCACAAACTGCGCCATCAAACGCGTTTTATTGCATCCAGGGAGCCCCGCAAGTTTTTTTGGTAACTGTTTTTGTTCGGAGTGACAACCTGTGGCCGGAGCGCAACACGGATGCAATACAAGTTGAACGGTTACATACGGTATCCAACCGGTTGATGTCGTGCGTTGCGTTTGCCGAACGTATCAAACGCGACGCGTCGCGACCGCTGCCGTTGTCGTATTTATCGGTAACGCGTTTAATTCTTACCGCCGCAACGTTTGAGGAATCGGCGAACGCATCGGACAACGCGCTCTCTTGCATCTACAGTTTCGCGAACAAAACAAAGTTTTCGATATCGTACATAATTATCAAACGTGTATTCCGACGTACCCTTGGATCGACAGAGCGATTGTTTTAACGAGACATACATTCAATATTGTTGGCGAAATTGCAACCGTGTCATCGCAAAACGCAAACACACAATGTCCACATAAGACAATCGTACGACCAGGTCGCGTGAGTAATTTAAAGGTGCGTACTTTCCATACATCGCGTAAAAATTTCGCCGCACTAAGAGCACGTAATCGTGTCGCGTCACTTGTGTATCTGGCCAAAACCCTCTTGCGTCAAAACGACGAAAGGCCAATCGTCGACACGTCTGAGACCGTAGTTATTAGATGTCCCGTTGCTGTTAAAAACGCGACATATGCGGTCCGCAGCAATTTTAATCGCGCCGAATAACGCTGATAACAAGCAAATCTACCGTGTTGACGCAAACACTTTATCGCATTGTCGCGATTGCACAAAATGTATCATTCCTGTAACATTGAGAGCGACAAGTATTTGTATGTTTTAACGACTATTCCAACCATGATCGTGTTGGTCGAATCCTATATCGTGTAATATCGTAACGTAATAATACAGCACAACGGCAACAATCGCGACGTATATTCGCAAGTGTACCACGTGCTTTCAGTTTCGCAACGCCATATCGTCGAAGGTTGCGACGCAGCGTACGTCTTGTTCTCGTTGACCTATTGGTTGCAGTAATTCGCGAGTGGTGTGACTTCCTCAAATTTCTCGTTTCAACGACCGTAAGTTACGACCGTGCGAATTGGAAATAATTACAACTTTGATCAAAGATTTGCGGTAGCACTGTTTGCACCACAACAACGTTGTCGATGCCACTTTTTACAAAGTGTCGCCCGTCGCAACAAAGCGACGTCTGCATGGTCCAGAAGCATACGTTTGTTCGGCACTTAGTGTAACATTTGTTGCACGCGTACATATCTATATTGCCAAATTTGTCGATATATACGAGCATTGACACTCGAGTTACCAACAAGTCGCACGTACCGCGCAATGGCATCGTTGAATACGTTCCGGGATGACACAGAGCGCGAAAATCGGTTTTGCTGGAAACAAAAAAGGTGGCCGACAAATCGGTGGCCGCGTCGCACCTCAGCGATCTTTACAGATATGCCTTTTGTACCTCAAAGCCGACGGTTGCGAGTCGTCGTCAGCGCGAGAAATTTTTTAAGTATACAGGGTCCGCCACTTAAATCCGGACAAATTTGAATTTGACATTCCCATCATATTAGAATGCAGCAGTAGGTGCCATATGACCTAAAGATAGGTTAAAGACGTCGATAAGACATTAATAACCTTAAAATGGCCGAGTCGTTCAGGAAGACGCCGGAATATAATCGAAGAGCGGCGGTTATTGA
>NW_018021685.1:20599-37657 GCF_002006095.1 Pseudomyrmex gracilis
GTAACAAAGCCAGACACCTTAATGTAGCCTCTCTCCAAGCCGCTATTGAAGCGGCATTCATAAAAATGGACCGTGCGCAATTGCAGACGGCATGCTCGCGCTTTCGGAATAGGATTGAAGCGGTGATCGAGGCGCAGGGCGGANACATTGAGTAAAATGTCTCAGAAAAGATCCCTTAACCCAGCTATAAAGCAGTCTATTTATGTTTTTTCATATTTTCTGTAATAAACAACTTTTTCGAGAAAAAAATTTTTGTCCGGATTTAAGTGGCGGACCCTGTATGTCTTAGCGCTCTTGAATAGCTGCTGCACTAGTTTTTTGCGTTTTCTAGCTTCTGTTTTTTTTTCAGGGGAGCGACGACAGTTGGAGTTCTTCCCTTCCTGCTAAAAACCGTTCGAATTTATGGAGTCGCGCTGCCGCTGTGGAGACGGCCGCGTCGAACTGCCGGTCCAACTCAGAATCAACCAATTCATGTAAAAGTTGGACGACCTCAACTCCGCTTCCCGAAGTCTTCGGTCGCACAGTTCCGTTAACGTCACGCGTCGAGTTTGCTTCGAGTGCTTACTCCACGACGCTGTCGATAATCGCCCGCTGCTGCTCGCAACGTTAATTGTTTCGATGCGCGATCGATCGATCTTTATGGAAAACATTGTAATAAACATATATTTACATGTAGAGATACGATACAGATAAGAGCGATAAAAAACACCTACATTGTCGTTCAACTCACCTTGATCGGAACACGCAATCGTAACGACTAAACAGTGTTCATTTTCTCTGGAAATCACGTATAACACCGTCATTGTGTATAGTTCCTTTTATTTCTTCGAAAGTGATTCACTTGCCGCAAGCAATTTTGGGTTTCTACACAAAATGAGCGGTAACTCTCATTTGATGGTCAAAGAACAAATTTCCCTTTTTATTTCTAGTAGCCGCGATCGACCGGGACGTAACACAACGTGCATTTGAGGAGATATATCAAAATATTGCTATTGTGGAAAGCGTCTACTTGCGAAGCTTGTCGCGCCTTTGCAGCAACCGCAAACGATCGCTAGTGTCGCTTCGGTGGATCAAAATCAGCCGAACGAAATTTACCAATACGTTCGTTGCGCAACTGCGTATCCGCAAAGAAAAGTATACAAGCGATTCGCATTCCGAACGTACTTCCGTCGTTTTGGAACAAATTTGATACGCGACGTAACGACGGCTGCAATTGATACTTAGCGAAAACGACGACGGACACTTAGCGAAAACGTTCGTTCCGGTGGACATCGAGTTCGATGGTAACGGCGATGCGCGAGGAATTGAAATCGTCGCCAACGAAATTGCTCCGACAATTTCCAAACCGTGTACGGTTTAGAAATGTGCACGAAACGTTCACTCGACAAACGGTTGCGCGAATGTACAATTTGATCAAAGAAAATTCATTAGTTGACGGTGCACTCATAATACAACCGATCGAATACGCAAAGGTGAAGATTCCTGCGACGATAAACGTGCCTGTGTTGTGCAACAAATTTGACATGACCGCGTTGGATGAACAGTTTGCTGTGCGCAGTACAAATCCGCGACGGTGCTTAAACAACTCGACGACGTATTTGTTCAAAAGAAACAAAACGCAATGGTACGTGCAAACTTTTGATTGGTACTTGTCCACCGTTATCCACTTTTCGCGCAATGTTTCCGCGATGAATCAATAGCGCGTATCACAAAATTCGTCAAAAAAACAAGTGTCGCCTTTACTTCAAACGGTGGCGGTAGAATAAGAAAATAACGGACACTTCGCACAACATCGCACACTTGATGTAAACAATTTCGCTTCGAAAAGCGCGCTTGATTTAGTATTGTTCGATACTGTTCCCAATTGAACGATTTGCACAGAACCAACAGATCGCTTGAACGCTCGACAATGCGCGCGGTTCTACTATTGATGACTCGCGCAACGATTTGCACAGAATCGACGAGGCGTGGGACAACGTACGCTACGTTGAATCATACCGTTTAACGCGCGGAGTTAACATCTACAAAAAGCATTGTCGAATCGCGATACAACGCGACGCGTGGTGTTCCAATTAGCAAAACGTACGACGCGGCGCGTGGCGTTGTAATCGACAAAACGTACAACGCGGAAACATTGATCTCAATCGATCAATTGCGACGATAGCAATCCAAGCCAGAAATGCCAGATCGCGCCGGACAGCATCGAAAGTATCGAAGCGGGGTATCCCCACCGCCTTCGATGCTCTCGTACGCATACAAGCGAAAACAGCGTCCGTGTGCGGTTCTCGCTTGTATGCGTACGACAGCATCGAAGCGGTGGGGATATCCCGCTTCGATACTCTCGATGCTGTCCGGCGCGATCTGGCATCTCTGCCGTAGNCTCTCGTACGCATACAAGCGAAAACAGCGTCCGTGTGCGGTTCTCGCTTGTATGCGTACGACAGCATCGAGGCGGTGGGGATACCCCGCTTCGATACTCTCGATGCTGTCCGGCGCGATCTGGCATCTCTGATCCAAGCACAAGAGAAACTAACACGCCCTGTTTCGCACCGTAATCGACGTTGGTTTGTTAGAGAACAAATACGATGATGCGATTTAGATTAAGATCCGCGTTTAACATCTCGTCGACCAGGTGCTGAAATACGGCTATTCCTTTTTGTATATGCAAATGGTGGTGGCGCTTGTAGCAAACGATTCAAAGTTTGCATTGGACGTCGCTAATTCGGTAGCAATCGAAACATTGCGTTACGCTCTACGATGTCAGGACAACGAAGCAGCAAACGCTCAGCGTTGTTATGAACGAACAATAATGGACAAACCGAACGGTAGCGCAGAATCGCGACGTTTAGCAAGCAAATGCATAAACGTTTAAGCGATCGAGCGTACACGACGATTCTCCAATAGTGCGACGACATCGTAACGCGAACCAACGGAATGGACGCGCGCAACGAGCAACCGACGCAACGACAACAACGACAAATTGTTTGAGTACGCGGTGCTAATGTTGGCTCACAGAAGCAGGAGATTGTTGGACATAGCGAGTCTTGGTCGAAC
Organism: Pseudomyrmex gracilis; assembly: GCF_002006095.1. Lineage (NCBI taxonomy): Eukaryota > Metazoa > Arthropoda > Insecta > Hymenoptera > Formicidae > Pseudomyrmex > Pseudomyrmex gracilis. The sequence continues at coordinate 23,654 of NW_018021685.1, forward strand.
GCAATTAAAACAATTGTTTTGACATGGAACGTGCGCTATGTTCGTGCACGAAACGTTTCAAATATAACGACGTAAACTACACTTAATTGACGCGACCGCATCGCTGTCGTTGGCAACTCGCTTGCACACGTTCGCTTTGTGATGCGACAACAGGTCATTCCGTTCAATGTGACGTCAAAGCGCGCAACGTTCACTCGCGTGTACTCGTTAACACTTGGTACATCGAAACCGAAGAATTGAACTTTCACGCGTTTCGACGCATGTTTGACGGACGCCGTGTCGTAAACGGCAAACCCGTGATTGAACTGCGCGAAACGATAAACCATGCGTCGCGCGCGCAAACAAACAATTACGTAAACACGTACCTATAATTGTTTGTTTGCGCGCACATCAATCACGTAAGACCAAACTCGCGTTAATCACGAGACGAGCGTCGTTGTTTCTACTATTGTTCAACGCATTGAACCAAAACGCTGCGTTTAGCTGTCATTTAACAAACGTTTTGATCCGCGGAACTAACATCTTAATCCGTCAAACGAACGTCTTAGTTCGTCAAACGATTATCTTAGTTCGACGAACGAATCTTTTGGTACCGACGCGTCAACGAACGATTATATGGGTTGCAACGGCGACGATTGTTGTGTCACAGATAAGATATGTTTGACGGTACAATACTTAAGCTCACTGGGTGAAACTTGCGGCGATTGGTTTCATTTGGTAAGATCGACACGTCGGAATCTTTGAACATGGATCGATCAACGAACCCTTCCTTGAGGCGGCGACCAACTTATCGTTCGTCACCGCAACATCGAGCAACAAAACGTTTGCCACCCCTTCCGGTTTCTCGTCATGTCTGCGTGAACGTGCGAGTTCCGTCGAAATCAATAAATGTTCGACAAAACAACCGTCGTCGTTTGCGAAGCGAGCGCGAAAACAGACATCCGATATCGCGGTCGCGCGAAAAGTTGTAGATATGCTGCGCCAAGTGCCATTTCGCGTTGACGACCGCGCTAAGTTACGTCCGACATAGTGATATTCTCGCCGCAGAAGTTCAAGCGAAAGAAAACATCAATGGTTATAACACACCTAGATTTGACGAGACACATGATCTACTTTACCAAATGCTTTCTACAACTCAAGCGTCAAAGATCCGGCGGACGGAAACAGTAGAGCTATTGTTAATTACAACAATGCAATGCGACACAAAATTCCGATTGACACGTTACGCTTCTGCAAATACTTTTCGTATACAATGTGTTGCCGTTGCACAACAACGACGCCGCGCAACAAAAGCTCAACAGCAATTTGTACAATCGGTTTTACGATATAATGTATAGCGCGCGCGTTTAATCAGACTGTCGTCCAAAGAAAAAGAACGGCGCGATCATAAAGTTTAAACTGATGGAATTTATTGTTCAACGTTTGTATCTGAACGAGTACTGTCCGCGAGAGAATGCAACGCCGTTGACACAAATTGCATCGATCAAGATAATCTCTTGTAATACGTGAAAGCGCGAGTAAACGCCAGTATCAATTGTGCCATATCAAACATTAGGTAACTACTCTCACTAAAAACGGAACAATGATGCATCGACGGCACCAAAATACACGTATATTCGATATAACGCAGTGTTGATTCATTGTCCTTTTTTGCATTTGCTACCGAAGGGACAAAATTTACAATTTCCACATTAAAACGTACGACTTCGAATCGTCGGCAAATGCGATCAACGAAGAGTATCTCCCGCTCAGTTGTAAACTTAAAACAAACCGTCGATCTTTTGTTTGCTTATAGCAAACGGAGCGAGGGTCACATCGGACCTTTTACCCACGAGCTACGGTAAAAATAAGACAAAAATAAGCAACTTTGTTTAAAGCGCGATACGTTGGATCGCGTGTATCTAACGAATCTAAAAATCCACGCAACTGCGATAACGCAACAATAGGTTGTAAGTGTTGCTACGCTCAAAGCGGCACTGGCAACAACGCAACAAGAACGCGTTGTTCGACAACGACTACAGACGCGATTGCGCGGATTCAGAACTCGATTTGGTAAGTGCGTCGTCGAAGCAAACGGAAAAACCGCGAAATTAGCGTTTGACTCGGTGTACCACAATCGAGCGTACTACATCAATTGCGCGAATCGCGTCAATCTATCAAAACGCACTGATTGAGCAGATTGTCTCGATTGTTCGGATTTAATCAATCGCGCGTCAATTTGCGACGACTACGGTAATTATATAGACATCGACTTCGGTGGTCCGTTTGGTCACAATGCGACAAAACGTTCCGAGACGACAATTTTTCAACGGACAACGCTTTGAACGACGAGCATTAAGACGTTCTGCCAAAGTGCGACGTGGAGCTATTAGGCGCCACTCGCGCGAAAGTGTCGCTATCACCGTACAAATACGCTAGCGTGCCTCTGTTGATAACGGTGCAACGCGGGCGTCCCGTGATCGATTCGTTCACTGAGAAAGGCGGTACATTGAAGAACATTTTGCAATCGAGCAAGAGCTACTTGAACTATCTGACTACTTACCCGTTAACAAAACACATTTTGCGGTTACAATCAACTCGTGCCGTATATGCGTAAAAACGCGATACGCTTCCCGCGTCACCACGTTTGTGCGTTATTCAGTTTCTACGAAACGCGCAATCACAACCTTGTACGGTTTCGACTTAACGACAACGAATGCACGGATTGGTCTGGCGAACGCGAGCTGTGACGTACCATTCAACTTTAATTGTATTAAAACACGATCCGTGTATTTACAACGGTAGCGTTGTAATTGTATTGCAAATATACATTACCGAATCAAACAAGAGCAACTATTCCATACACGTGTCGCCGTATAATCTTGGCAACCTGAACATCGATTTTGACGGAGACGTGTACACGTGCATGATTGTACGCGAAATCAAATCGTTGCTTAAATTGCAAGCCTGCATGTCTCTAACGTTACTGTTCGGCAATCAGAGTCACTCCACGTGCTCCCAATCCATGATTTATCACTTATTTTTGCGCTTAATGTGCGTCACGTCGTCGCAGCGGGTTTGTCGTTTGTCGAACAGCGTAGTGATACGTTCGGACCAATGAAGTGTAGAGTGGACAAATTCTATTACGGTAAAACTATTGGTTTTTTGCACACTCAATTATGACCGATCCATAAAAGCTCTGTGGTGCGCGATGCGCACATTCGGTCCTTAGATGCGAGTTTATAAGCGCGCGTCAATACGTCGCTACGCTACTTGCGTCAAAATTCAAACGCGGAATGAACGTAGACGCCTGAATCGACAAATCCATTTGGAATCGCGCGTAACTTGATGATATGATATGCATAGCAGCAACTACTGATCTAGGTAAAAGATGCGGCGATTGCGCGGTGCTTAACAGCAATGTGTACAATCGGTTTTACGACATCATGTATAGCGCGCGCGTTTAATCGGACGGTCGTCCAAAGAGAGAAGGCGTAGCGATCGTAACGTTTAAACTGTTGGAATCTTTTGTTTAACGGTAGTATCCAAACGTACAAGTACCGTCCGCGAGAAAACGCCGTTGACTCAAATCACACTCGCATTTCAATCAAGCGAATCTTTTGGTATACGTAAGAGCGCGAGTAACCGAAGCTTACGCCAGTGTCAATTCCGCTATAGCAAACATAATTTAACGTTTGCTTAATGTTACTAAACAAAACAATAATGCATTAACGGCACCATAATAAACGTATATTTGATGTAACGCAGTGTTGATTTATTGGTGCTTTTTTGAATTTGCCAGCGAGAGAACAACGTTTACGATTTGCAAATTTATATGGTGTTTTCCTTCCATATCCAAGTTTTTTTTTAATTGTCGTTGTTCTCGTCCTCCTCAACGATGCTTTGCTTCTTCTTTACTTTGCGCGTCATCTTTTACATAATCTTGGCAAAAGTTTTCATGCCTTTTTCATTCTCAAAGTCCTTCCAAGTCTCCAGCACAACACGCGGCTCTCGATGTCGCCGCTGTCTCTCGACGCGTTGTTTTCACGCTCGAATATATACCTGGCCAGAGCGACGTTGTCGGGACTGTTTTCCAGCTGCGGGTTCAGCAATTCGAACTTGGCGTAGACGATCAAGACCTTGACGTGCAACGTGCATTCGATTAGACGCTTGAACAGCTGACAAGGGTTTTCGTCGTGCCGTGCGCAATTTCAAGGTCAATGTACGATCTTTACAGCAGTCCCGGCATGTTCAATTGCGGCCGAGCGACGGCGAATTCGTAGATCGCGCGGGTGCAATCGATATCATTCAAACGCGTTTCCGGCTCGGCAGATCGCATCACCGTGGCGCAATTCTCTGGACCAAACTCAAGAAATTTCACGTACAACTTGCGACATCGATCGAAACTCCACAAGCTGCGGTTTCACATCAATGTAACTTTGATAGAGCTTGTCCGTCGGACAGATGCCCAGTGCCAGATCCAACGTTTTTTGTTTTTGTGAAATTCTTTTGTTGGATTACGACAACGTACGCGTAATACAACCAGATCTTGGAGAAAGTAAAACGTTTGTGCTGTATAAGTTCAAGGCACACTTTGTACACCTCACGGCACCGTTCGATATCTTTCGTTTCTAGTTCCTCAAAGATGACATACTTGATCCAAAGGTAGATGTACCTATGCCAGCATTGATTTTCTTGGTGGATGAAACTTTAGCGATCGCTTGTTCGTACGTCTTGTGAATTACATTGGGTTTACTTACAAGATAATCGAACCACGTGTCGTAGGTAGACAATTCACCTTCACTCTCTGCTCGTACTGATGTTTCCGCTTGCTGATCACGTCCTCGATTCCCAATCAATCGCCGTACTTTTTTTTGTGAATTGTATAAACCTTGTATAAGCCTTGGAAATTTCTTGACTGCTTTTTTTTGACAGATGTTCCAAAGCGTACTTGTAGATGATACGCGCTCGAACGTGTTTTCGTTGATTTTTCTTGAACTTGGCATAAGCAGAAAACAACTTCTCGTCCAGACCCTCGTTTTCGTAAAAAGTTCGCCGCTTGTTTGTAAACGTCGCGCGCGCTTTTGATAAATCTGTAAGGCTCCTCCGTACTTTATCCAATGCTTTTTCGGGATGTACCATAATAAAGCGCTCGTAAATTTGTCGGGCGCGATCAATCTCTTTGTCGCAGCACAAACTTCATATTCGTCTGCCAGGCCTCTGTTCGTCCGGTTCTCATTTCATTCATCGCTCGATCACTTGACTCGCACAGACAATGTTTTCCAGAGATTCTTACATGTACGTATATTTGTACCAAAATTGATTTGCTCGTGGCAGCAACGTAACCGCACGATCCCACAGATTCCTGGCGGAATTGACCTGCTTGTTGCGCATTTCCATCTCCATGTATTTGAGACACACAGAGATATATTTTGATAATCTACCTCCAGCGCTTGCTCGTAAATAGATTTCGCCCGTTGAATCTGTTTCTGACTTTCTTCCCATTGTGCGTACTTTATCCAGTTAAAAATGATCATACGATTCTTGCGTATGACATCTTCGAACGCTTTGCGATTTTAATGGTAATAATTAGCAAGTTTGTGAAGGTCCAAAATTTTCTGCTTTGAAGGAGAAGGCAGAATATCCAAGTCACAATCTTTTGCTTCACGAAGCAGCTGCACGGCGGTGATCTTTATCCTCGCGGGCGCCTAATTTTTCATTTTTGCCACCTTGAGCATCTTCTGTGATTTCTCCGTCTCTGTGTGTAAAGTTTACAGTATATTTTGTGGCACTTTGTGTTGAGTTTTCTGTAATATGAAAAAAATAAAATAAAATTGATACTACTTTTGAATTCTTTTCTAGGATAAAAAACTTCTATCCGCGATACTTACACGTCTCAATTAGAAAAATATCAGAATATCAAGATTTGATATAAAACTTCGGAGTGATTTGTTCGATATTTAATCAAAAGTTTGTAAAAAAATATCAAATTTCAAAAACTTATAATTAAGAAAACCTTACAAAATATTAATGTTTAATAAATTTTGAAATTATAAATAAAGTTATTTTCTAATATCATTATCTTACCATTATTAATTTTTACATCCTTAATAACAACAATATTATCCAGCATACTCCAAATTTGATTTATTATAGAAATTAATAATGTCATATTCATCAATTACATACTCATAATAATTAAAGAAAAAAAATTACTTTTACTTATTTTGTAATCCAAGTTCTAGCATCCTTAATTATATTGTTTGCCATAATTATCAACCCAGTAATTTTAAATTCGAGACATTCAATATTAATAGTAATATTATCTTTATTTTTGAATGGTGGAATCACCCCTTTCTATTTATGATTAACTTTTTTAAGCAAATTTATAAACTGGTAGGCAATTGCACTTTTACTAACTTTTCAGAAATTGCATCCGCTAAATATTTTTTACCTTACAGTGATTGCAAGACCAATCTTTATATTCTTAGTAATAACAATATAGTCTATATATTCTTAAATATAACAATAATTGTTTTTCTTGTTTCTATAATCAACATTAAAAGAATAAAAATCTTTATTACAGATTCCTTCAGTAATAAAACAAGATAAATTATTATACTTATTTAAGAAAAACTTTAAATATGATTTATATAATGTTCTACTTACTCTACCATTTTACTTATAATTAGTTCAATTTTGAATAAACCTAAACTCTTAATCAAATTTTTCAACGCAGTATCAAAAACTTTAATTTAATATTTGCATTAATAATAATAAACTTATCAAAAATGTCACCAGTTTTTTTTTTATCTTCAAATAATTCACAACTTACATTATTATTAAAAATTCAAAAATGGTGATATATTAATAATCTTTCTCTTATTTAATTCCTGGTTAAAAACATTTATCCACATTAAAATAATTTCATGATCCATATTTGTAAAAAACTTGAAATCTAAATTTACACAAAAAAATCAAGTTTTGATTTAAATAATTCTGCCTTTATTATCTTACCCTTATTTACGCCCTTAATTATAATACTTTAAAAACTTTAAGTTAATAGTAAACTATAAGCCTTCAAAGTTGAAGAAATAATTATTTTATAAATCTTAAACATTTTAATCAAAACTAATATCTTTAAATGTGGAATTTAAAATTTTTAGTATAAAATATACAATGATTATTAACTAAACTTACATTCAAAAATTAAATACCCTTAAATTTCTTGAGTATTAAAAAAGTATTTCTTAAATAAATTTACAATTTATTAGTTAAATCAGACATAGCACTCTAATTTTTATAATTAATTTTACTACAAATATAGTAAAGTTACTATAAATATATAATGAACAAATGGCTATAGTTAACGAATCATAATGATATTGAAATTCTCTACTTTATATTTGCCATATAAGCTGGTATGATCGAGTCATTAATGAGAATAATTATTTGAATTAAACTTGGATCATGCGAAGCAATCATTAACAATGATCAACTTTATAGTTTTATTGTAACAGAACACGCATTTAATATAATTTTTTTCATAGTTGTGCTATTTATAATTAGAGGATTTTAATTTCTTTGTCTTTTTAATGATTGGGTCAGCAGACATAGCTTATTTACAAATAACTAACATAAGATTTTGACTTCCATTTCCGTCTATTATCCTTCTCACTTTAAAAAGATTTATTAGCTCCGGTGTTGTAACTGGTTGAACAGTATACCCTTTTCTCTCCTCAAATATGGTCCACAGAGGTTTGTCAGTAGATTTAACAATATTTCTCTACATATTGCAAAAATTTCTTCAATTATGGGAGCTATTACTTTATCTCTACAATTATTAATATAACTCAGAAACATTTTTCTGTAGACAAAACTCCTTTAATAGTCTGATTTATCTTAATTACAGCTTTTCTGCTTGTTTTATCATTTCCTGTGCTAACTGGTGTAATCACCATGCTCTCAACAGATCAATAATTAAGTACCTCATTGTTTGACTTCTCAGAAGGTGTACACTTAATCATATATCACCACTTATTCTGAGTTTTTGTACATCCAGAAGTTTATATTTTAATCTTACTAAGATTTGGAATAATTTGCCATATTATTATAAGTAAAAAAAGGAAAACAGAAACTTTCGAATTTACAGGAATACTTTATGCAATAATAGCAATTAGGTTTCTAGGAGTTATTGTATGAACCCATTATATATTTTCAGTAGGAACAGATGTTGACGAGCTTATTTCACCTTAGCAACAATGCTGTTCCCACAGAAATTAAAATCTTTAGATAAATTACTACCTTGCACAAAAATAAAACAAATATATTAGAAGAGTATTTGGGATCTCTCATATACGAGATGCAAGTATAGCATCCTATATGAATGTTAGAATTGTTATTACAAGTCAAATTTCATGTGTAAAAATTTACAAGTGAACACGTATATATGTATATATGTACACGTATATTTTCCGCACACCTAGCGAACGGCTCTTATGACCAAATATATATTTATTATTAGTTTGGAAACATCGGAGCCTTAAAAAAGTTTTTAATTGTTTAAAATAAATATAACTTCCACTATTTATGATCTTTGAGATTTGTAATTATATTTACCATAAGATGATTAACTGGTTTTATACTATCAAATTCATCAATTGATATTGTATTACATGATACGTACTACGTTGTAACCCGTTTCCATTATGTCCTATCTATAAGAGCTGTATTCTCAATTATTTCAGGATTTATTCACTGATTCCCTCTTATTACTGGTTACGCTGTCAATATAATTTTTGATTAAATATTTAAGTTTTAACAATATTTATTGTTGTAATCATAACTATTTTCCTTCACCATTTCTTAGGACTTAGAGGGATATCTTGCCGATACAGAGATTACCCTGACACATTTATTTCATGAAGTATTATTTAATCAAAGAGGTTCACTTATTTTAATTATAAGATTAATTTTACTTGCTTTCATTAGGTGATAATCTTTAGCATCCAAACGAAAAATTATTTTTATATTCCACCAAAATTTATTTATTAAATTAATACCATCCTATTTTCCTATGTTTCATAGTTACAATAAAATTCCTTCAACAAGTTATTTAATATGGCAGAAAAAGTGCTATTGTGTTAGATACCATATATAAAATCTAAAATTTATTAAAAAGTAATACATGAATCATAGGCCTTCAAAATTATACTAGCCTTATCTACGATATAATAATCTTTTTTCACGACTTTACAATAGTAGTTTTAGATGTTAGTACAAAATTAAGTTTTTAAATTATATTATCATTCTGATACAATAATCTTACTAATCAATTTTTCCTAGAAAGAAACAATATTGAAATCTTATAGACTATTGTTTGTACGATTACACTAATTTTTATTGTTATTCCATATATTAAAATTCTGTATTATACAGATGAAATATTAATAAACAACATAAACAATAACGCTCTAAGTCAGCAATGATACTGATCCTACGAATATTCTGATATTATAAACCTAGAATTGGATTCGTTTATATCAAACGAAAACAATTTTACTGCCAGCCTATTAGATGTTGACAACTGTTGCGTTATTCCTTTTAAATACCCTATTCGAAGATTAACCACATCTACAGATGTAATTTACTCATAAACTGTTCCATCCGTAGGAATCAAAATAGATTCTACCTTAGGCCGACTAAATCAAAAAATAATCTGAATAAATGGACCTGGATTATTTTGTAGACAATGGTTAGAAATCTGCAGCATTAACCACGGATTTATACCTATTGTTGTCGAATCAACAAAAATTAATAATTTAAAAAAATAAGTTTTATCAAACTCATAATTGGGTTAGGCCATATAGTAAATTTAATTCAATTAATGACTGGAATTATAAGTTTTTATTTTTTAAATAAACTTATAGTAAAATAAAGATTATTTTTAATGTAAGAGTTTGTTTATAAAAATATTAAATTGTCAATTTTAAAATATTTAATTTACTATTCTTATATACCAGAGATAAGACGGTTACTGTGAATACCTTTATTATGCTTAAACATAGTTTTATTATACTTATTAATTTCATCAATTCATTTCTCTATTATACTTAACCCACCAACGAGAAAAAAATTTTTTTTTAAATTCAATTATAAATGATCTTATTTATACTAAACTAGCATACTTCATATTTACTCGCAATGGCCATAAAATTTAATCAAATTTATATTTAAAATAACAAATCTATTTAGAGTATTTGACCTTTTAACATCTAACTCATTTTCCTTAAACTGAACAAGAATAATACTTTTTATTTTAATACTTCAAATACCATTTTGATTAAGTCCATCACAAATATATATAATAATTAACTGAATCCTGTTTGTTATCATTAAGAAATTCAAAGTTCTTATCCAGTACTTTTTCTCTAACATCATACTTTTATATGCTACATTTTTATTTATCTTATTCAATAATTTTATAGTTTTATTTCCTTACATTTTTACAGCCTCAAAACACTTATCCTTAAAGTTATCTCTATATGTAAGGTACTTTTTCTGAACTTATTTTCATTCATTTCTTTTTCCATCTATAAACAATGGCCAAGTATGACTTCTATTGGGAATTAAAGCATGCAATCCTTACGACATCCTCTTTTTAAACACAATTGTTTTAGTGTCCTCAGGAATTTTAATTTCTTGGACACATTATTCAATTATGAATAAAAATTTCACAAAAAGAAAAATAAGCCTAGTAATTACACTTTTATTAGGAATGTATTTTACCTGCCTTCAAGCTACAGAATACTTTGAAGTGTTTTTCATTATTTTTGACTCAATTTACGTATCCACATTTTTTTTGTAGCCACGAGTTTCTATGGTCTACATGTCATTAATGGAACTTTATTTCTAATGGTATGCTACAATCGACTTACTATAAACCACTTTTCTTTTCTACATCACGTTAGTTTTGAAGCTAGAGCGTGATACTGACATTTTGTAGATGTTGTATGATTAGAGTCTGACTATCTGACATCTTAAATGTCATTCTTAAGGTAATTTTATCCGTTACTACCAACAGCCAACTTTTGCGTTGCTTTTTAACATTGACTACTTTAATTTTGTGACATCAATTGTATACTGCGTTATCTGTCATAGTCACGACTAAATAAGGCTCAATTAAGAGTCAAAATATTTCGTATTTGTATGTAAAACGTGATCAGCAAATTATTTATTTTATTATATTAATATCTTTTTATTGGCTCGATGTGATCTTATTTATTTGCTTATTTGTATTTACATTTTGAGCGTTTTTGTTATTTATTATTTTTCTGTTGAATGATTATTTTTATTTAGTTTAATTTACTGATAAAAATATTAATTAAAGTTATATAGTATAATTAAAATTACATTAACTTTTAATTAGATAATTTAGTTCTTTAAACTAATATAAGTAATAAATGCTTACTATACTTACTATATTACTAATCATATTAGCTATCCTCATAGCTGTAGTAACAATTTATCTACTATTAACAAAAAATCCCAATCACGTGAAGAAAAATCCCTTTTTGAATGTGGATTTGACTCCCCAGTTATTAATCGTATTCTTTTAAGAAGACAATTTTTCTTAATTGATTTAGTATTTCTAGTATTTGATGTAGAAATTACACTATTATTACCGTTAGTTCTATTATTAAATTACTATAAAACTCCTAATACTATTATAATCATAACATTGTTTATCACAATCTAAGTTTTAGGCCTTTTCTTTGAGTACCTTGAACAAAGTATCGAATAAAAAATTTAACAAATAAATGAGGCATTAGTTAAACTTTACCTTATAAAATGCAATAAAACATTAAAAATGAACCATTTTTTTGTACCTTTTCATAGAATAATTGTTATACACTTAATTTCGACCTAAGAAAAAAGTAGCAAATAATCTGTTAGAAAAATTTTAACTAAAACCAAAGTAGAAGTTATTTATTGTTAATATATGATTTAATTTATTTTTTCTTGTTAATAAGCTTTTTTGTCCAATTTACTTTACACAATTAAATTGAGATAAGTAAAATCAAGCTTCTAACTTCAGAACTATAGATTTAAATTTATTTATCTCTTATTTTATAAAACTTATATAATTAAAATTAAACCTAATATTTTTAATATAAAAGTAGTAATATATTTAAATATTAATTATAAGTAGATACTAATTTACAGTATAAGATCCAGTTATAAATATTTTAATTCTTTTTTAGTTTTTTCAATACTAATCTTATATAAGCTATTTAAATTACATACAAATTAAATATTAAGAACGATAATTAAGTAAATAACACTAATATAACTAAATATAAATACAAAAAATAATTTAAGTATAAGTATCTTAAATCTCTCTAAAATATATCAAACTATCAACTTAAATGTTAATTTAATTCAATTTCTATCAAAATCTAATGACCTATATTAATAAAATAGTAAAGGTTTATACATATAACAAAAAAAATATAAATAATTATGTAGATCTAAAATAAAATAAAAAACTAAAATTTTAAAAAAGTATAAAAATATATTACTATCCCAACAACAATACCAATTAAGCATGCTTTTAAGTTAATCATTTTTAATAGAATATGTAAATACACATAAGAAATATCAAACAATATAACTTAAGACATTAATGACCCAAAAATCACTCTTATAATCAATAAAATAAATATATACAAATTCATTTTTCACCTACAAGTAAGTATGTACCACGAAAAATAAAAATTAATTTTTCCAAAAGAATTATAATAAAGTAAACGAATAGTAACCTCATAGTGAAACACAAAAATATATCTTTTATAGTTACAATTAATAAAGTTCCTCTTTTAAAATATATAATCTCTATAATTATGTCTTTAGAATAAACTCCGGCTATAAAAAGAACTCTACATAAAGAATTTCTAGAAATATAAAATCTTATTACAATAAACGGAATAAATTCATTTATTTTCCAATAAAAACAAATATCGTGATTATGTGATATTAAATGAATTATAGATCCAGCACACAAAAACAATAATGACTTAAAAATAGAAGTTTTGAATGAAAAAATAATACATACTTAAATCTCAGTATTAAAATTATTATTATTAGTCTCAGCTGCCTTAAAGGTGATAAAGCAATAATCTTTTTTGAATCAAATTCAAAATTAGCTATTATATATATAAACTAGCAATAAATATAGTTAGTAAAAAAATAATATACAGTAAATTAGAAAATTATGGTATTATTAACAATTCATTAAATCGAAATACTAAATACACTTCAGCAGTAACTAAAGTCGAAAAGTGAACTTAAGAAGAAACAGGAGTAGGAGCTGATATAGCTTGAAGTACTTAAAAAGAAAAGAGAATTTAAGCCTTTTCAGTAATGGCCCCATTAAAAAGTATTAATATAATTATCATATTATTGCTTAATATAAATATACTTCAACCTTCGTAGAATAATATAAACCCATTACATATTAATGACCCTCCATTACCAACCCGGTTATATAAAACAATTACTATACCAGAATTATATGAAGAATAATTATTAGAATAAATTACTAAACACTAAGAAACTAACTTTAAATCATCCCACCCAAATAAAAGACTAACTAAATTTAGACTTAACACTATTACAACTAGTGATAAAAGAAACAAAAGTACTAATATATAAAATTGAGATACTGTATCATCATTCTTTATATAAACCGTACTATCAAGAGGCACGGTAGTGCCTCGCGCCAAGTTCACGCGCAACGAAGTGGCGCTCGAACTGCGCGAGCACACTGTGCCTCTTATACGCGAAATTCATGCAATTGAGAAGTGGGGAGATTTTCTCGGGGCAATATTTCAAGAACGACTATACCGATCACTTTTGTTTTGATCTTAATCAATTCAAAATAAAATATTTGAAAAAAAAGTATTATTGCGTTTTTTGGTTTGTGGTTTCTGAATGGAGATATGGAAGATAAATGAAAATGTGTGT
>NW_018021686.1:0-4858 GCF_002006095.1 Pseudomyrmex gracilis
ATATTTGCCGTTGTAATAATAAAATACGTGATTGTATGTGTAAATAGAAAAAAAAAAAAAAAAAATACAAAATCAGCATGGCGCGAACACTCGATCCGCAAACTACTAGCGCGACGCCTTGTCCGCTGCGCCACGCCGCCACTTCGAAAAACTTACTTTTGCAACGGTACTTATGCAGCGTGCTAAACTTCTCATCGCGATTTCTTGAAAACGCTTGAGAGTTGCGTCGTCTCCGTTTAGCATTTTTTGCTCTTATATCCAAACTACATTTCTGCAAAGTTTCATAAAAATCGGTGACCCCCAGGGTGTAGGCACCCCTTGTTAGTTCCATCACTAACTCTTTTATACGGTATATCAACGGGGAGTGTGCTCCTTTTGGATCTGTTGATCCAGAGCAAGAGATCACGCTCAACGAGTCAGAGACTATAACGACCTTTGCAAAGCCAAAATCTCTTAGGTACTCTAGGGCACAGATAATGCCATGGGCTTCCGCGTCAAAGATGGTAGAATTACTACTTACACGTTCGTAGTGAACAAGTTCAGGATCTTCAGAGACCACAGCGAAACCAGCCGCTGATGACGTCTCTTCTGAGCCCGGGGAACGGGATCCGTCGGTGAAGAACACCTTAGAGACGCCACGGTCTCTGAAGAAGTCACTAAGATAACGTTGTGGATTTTCAGCCCGACGTGCGAGGAACCCTGTGTCGGTATCCACCTCACACTTAAAGAACCTAACGTGAAACGGGAGGGCGAGACTCCCCGAGAGTGTGAATCTTTTAACGTCTTTAAGAAGGTGTTGAAGATCCTGGTACACAGAGAAGAGACCGAATTCGTTTCCTGCACAAATAGGTTCCCATGTAGTACAGGAGTCACCGAATAGTCGTCCCAGCGGGTGGCTGGACCTTGCATAGACTCTGCACACATATTTACTAACAAGATACCTGTGTCTACACCGTAAGGGTTGTTCGCTGACGATGTCGAGTAACACGTTGGTTGGAGTTGTGCGCATGAGGCCACAAACAACCCTGGCACAGGCATATTGTAGACGGTCCAACACGACGCTTTCACGTGACACAAGTGGGAAGGTCACCTGGCAACCCCACTCTAAGACGGAGCGTACCAGGCCCTTGTACGCAGTCAACAGGACGGCGGGGTGGGACCCCCACTTGATCCCTGCCAGAACTTTAAGAATGTTAATGCGAGGAAGGACCCTTTTCTTTGTTTCAGCAACATGTTTTTTCCACGAGAGAGAGAGTAATCTATGTGAACTCCGAGGAACTTTACTGTCCACTCTATGTTTATTTCAACCCCGCTTATGTGGATACTGATTCTTTTCTTATTCAAAAGCCATTTCATATTTCTTAGAGGGCAGAGTGAGTAGAAGGTGGCCACGGACTTACTGGGAGAGACTCGAAGACCGAGAGACGTTAAGTGGAACTGAACTCGATCTAGGGCCGTGTTCAGTCTCTGAGCGACGTCTGACACTGAGGGGTTGGAGCAGAAGATTACTACGTCGTCGGCGTACACGAGGGCTTTGACACCTGCGGGTAGGCAGGACTCAACCCGTGACACATAGGTGTTAAATAGTATGGGACTTAAAACAGACCCTTGAGGAAGTCCTCGACTTGTATTGCGGGTCTGAGAAGACTTGGTTAGGTGGCGTGCGTGAGCACATACGTGATTGTGAGAACGTGCGATATAATAGCGATTTTGTTAGATAAAGAGAATAGGGAAGTTAGTGTAAGTAGTAGAAACAGACGCGGAAGTTAAAGAAATAGGAGGAGAAATAAAGGCAAAGTGAGCGGATAGAAGCGGGAAGAGAAAATAGGAAGGAAAGGAAGGCGGGAGATAAGAGGTTATGGCGGCAAAAGGTGCGGAGGCAGGAAAGGTAGGAAGAGTGACAAAACTGAGGAAAGAGAAAGAAGAGAAGCAAAGACAATTAAAGTTTCCGATAGGAGGAAAGGAGGCGAGTAAGACGGAGAAGAAAAAGGTGACAATTACAGAGATGGAGACAAGAAGGAGTCGAGGGGAGGAAGGTGAAATGGAAAGTGTAGAGAAGATAAGGTCGGAATTAGATTTAGAAAAGAAGAGATTCAAAGAATTCATGGAAGAATGGAAAAAGAAAGAGCAAATATGGGAAATCAGGATAAGGATATTGAAAGAAAAGATGGAAGAAGTAGGCAAAGTAGCTAAAGAAATGAAAGAAAAAGATGAAGAGAGAAAGGGATACTGGCTAGCGGAGAAAGAGGAAATGTGCGGGAAAAGTGTAGCAAGTGCAGCGAGTGCAGTAAGCAGAAGAATGAGCAGCTACGTAGGTTCGACATCGGAAAGAAGCGCGGATAGGCTAAGTGTAAGGGAGATAAACAAAATAAAAAGTATTATCACCGACAAAGAAAAAAAGGAAAGAAGAAAGAATGTGGTAGTGAAAGGGATCGAGGAGAAAGAAATAAAAGTGATAAAAGAGGATCCGAAGAGATGGGCAAAATTCTTTTTCAAGACTAAATTAGGGCTGGATTGCAATGTGGAATATGGCAGAGTAAGCAACAAGGTAATAGTAATTAGATTAAGCAGTGAAAAGGAAAAGAGAGCGGTGATGGAAAACAAAAACAAGCTGAAAGGAGAGAAGATATTTATCCAGAACGACTTGTCATGGAAGGAAAGAAAAACTCAGGAGGAAATTCACAGATGGGTAAAAGAAAAAAGAGAAAAAGGAGAAGAGGTGAAAATAGGAACAGAAAAAGTGAAGATTAAAGAAAATTGGAGACAATGGAGAGATATACAGAGAGAAATGGAGGCAGGAAAACGGAGAGAGGAAGAAGACAAGGAATTGGAAGATAAGGAGGTTAGAGAAGAGGAAAACTAGAAGGAGGCCAAGAAGAGGAAACCAAGGAAAGAAAACAGAGGAAAGCAAAATCGAGGAAAGTGTTATTTTGGAATGTAGCGGGCATAGGAAATAAAGACTTAGAATTTTGGAATTTTGTTAAAATATTTGACTTCATAGGATTAAGCGAAACATGGATTACCGAAAACGGATGAGAAGGGGTGAGAGGCAAACTTCCAAATACACACGTGTGGTTCTGTAGTTACGCAACAAAGGTAAGAGGCAAAGGAAGAGCAAGGGGAGGTTTAATGGTAGGAATAAAGAAAGGTTGGGAAGAAAGCAGCTGGAAGATAGTGGAAACAGGTTATGAAGAAGATATATTACATATAAGGAAGAAGGACGAGGAAGGAAATCTAAACATCATCTTGATATACAATAGAAGATACAAAAGCAAAGAGGTAGGAGAAGCCATTGCGAAGATAACGGAAAGGTTCGAAAAAGAGTATATAATAGTAGGAGGAGACTTTAACATAAGGACAGGGGAATTAGGAAGAGAAGAAAACGAGGGAGGTGTGGAGAGGAAAAATAAAGATAGAATAATAAACAATGGAGGAGACAAATTCATAGGTATAATGCAAGAGAAAGGTTTAAACATTTTAAATGGGAAAGTAGAAAGTGACTGGGAAGGAGAATTCACCTATGTAAGAGGAAGAGATAGCACAGTGATTGACTATGTTTTTGCAAATGAACCGATAATGTACAAGATAGTGGACTTTAGGGTAAAAGAAAGAGTGGACTCGGATCATATGCCAATCTGCGTGAGGATAAGCAGGGAGCAAGAGGTAGATAGAAGATATAGAGGAAGAACAGGAGAAGAAGAGGCACAGAAGGAAAAGAAAGTTATCTGCTGGGACATCGAGGCAATAAAAAGCTTTATTGCAAACACGGAGGAAACAGGTTGGATTGAAGAGCAGGAGGAGAGGAGTCTAGATTTTACATGGAAGAAACTAAAAGAGCTAGTAGATAAGGCNATGATAAAAAAGGATATTAGGATCAAAACGAAAAGAATAGGATTTAAGGAATGGTGGGACAAAAGGTGCACAAAGATGAAAAGGGATACCAAGAAGAGCTATAAGAAATGGAAAAGTGATAAAATATCGAGGCAAGAATACTTAGAACAGAAGAAGGAATGGAGAAGATATATGGAAAAGAAAAAAATAGAGAAAAGAGAAGAAGAAGAAAAAACACTGAAAAGGATAAGAACGGAAGCGGAGGTATGGAAATTTATAAATAAAAGGAGAAAGAAAAGAGAAACGAGGGAGACAAACCTTGAGGTGGAGGAATGGAGAAAGCACTTTGTGAACCTACTAGAAGGGCAGGAGACGTTGGAGGAAGAAGAGAATAAAGGGAGCGAGGAATGGGAAAAAGAGGACGAACAAAGAAAAGAGAAGAGACAAGGGGACGACCCATCGGAAGAAGAAATAAGAAAGGTTGTGAAGAAAATGAAAATGAAAAAGGCAGCAAGAATAGATGGCATTCCAATGGAGGCTTGGAAACTAGGTGGAGAAACAGTAAAAAAAGGAATTGAGTGAGGTAATAAGGAAGGCATGGTGCAAAGGAAGGATACCGGAGGAATGGAGAAAAAGTATAATAGTACCCATATACAAGAGAAGTGATCACAATGTAGCGGCAAATTATAGAGGGATATCACTGTTGTGCACTGCGTACAAAGTGTACGCAGAATTGATAAGAAGTAGATTAGAGCAAGAAGTAGAAGAGAAGGAAATGATCCCGGAAAACCAGGCAGGATATAGGAAAGGACCCAGACGGCACAATGATGTATTTAAGACGTCTTGAAGATATCTCACAGAGACTTTGAATGTGCAAAAGATATCTTGTTGAGACATTTTCGAACAAGTAATGATGTTCAAATAATATCTCAGGGATATGCCTGAGACTGCTAATGTCCACATCAAAAACATGCAAATGATATCTCTTGCAAAAGTTTTAAAAATGAGGGGAATTTCGAGATTTCAC
>NW_018021686.1:5163-7342 GCF_002006095.1 Pseudomyrmex gracilis
GAGAATTGATTTTCATATCTCGCGCAAAATATATTGTGCGAAGATTTGTGATATCATCAATAAATATTTCAAAAATATCATAAGAATATCACGGGAGTGTAATACACTGCATTTAAATTTCCTATACATTAAGCAATGTCTTTGAAATATACTTGAAAGAAAACAGTACTAATATTCTTAGAAGAATATCTGTGTTATATTTCAGAGATGTGATATCACATGATATCACGAAAATGACGTAGAAACGATATCATTCTACAATCAAATGATATCATGTGCCGTCTGGGGAAGATCGACGCTAAACAATATATATGTGTTAAATCACGTGGTTCAGAGGAAAAAAGCCAAGGAGAAAGGGAAAGAGAAAGTATACGCATTGTTCATTGATTTGAAAGCAGCCTTCGATAACGTAGATAGGGAAGTGTTGTGGAGAATCATGGAAAAGAAAGGGATAAGGAATTGATAAGGAAGCTGAAAAACATATATGCAAGAACGGAAGTAGTGGTCAGAACTCCGAAGGGGCTCACCAGAGGATTTAAGGTGAATAAGGGAGTAAGGCAGAGGTGCGTATTGAGCCCTACGCTTTTCAATCTATATATTGCGGACCTGGAGGAGGAACTGGCGAAGAGACATATAGGAGGAGTTACTATAGGAAACAGAAGAATTTGGTCGCTTGCCTATGCAGATGACATCGTCCTATTGGCGAAGAATAAAACAGCGATGGAGGACATGATGGGCACACTNAAGAGATTTTTGAAATATAGGAAACTGGAACTCTGTGCGGATAAATCTAAGTTAGTTGTGTTCAATAGTAGAGGAGGCAAAGACAGCGATCAAGTTAGATGGGATAAGAAGAATATAGAAAAGGTTAGGTGTTTTAAGTACTTAGGTTTCACGTTTAATAGAAAGGGCGATTACAAGGACCACATTAAGGAACTCTGTAGAAAAGGGAGGATAGCAGTGAATAAGGTGTGGGGACTGGGAGAGAGAATCTGCAGGAACGACTTTAAGAGAAGGTGGACACTCTTTAGATATCTAGTGCAAAGCGTTATGTCCTATGGAATAGAAATATGGGGATGGGAGAAGAAGAAAGAATTAGAGAAAATTATGATGGACTACATAAGATGGGTATTCAGATTAGACTTTTGCACCCCAAAGATATATTATACTGAGAGAGGTAGGAAAGGAAAAAATGAAAATTAGATGGGGTACTAGAGCACTGAGGTACGACATGAAGGTAAGGGGATATAGTGAAAATAACTTAGTCAAGCTGTGCAGCGAAGAGAAAAAAGAGAATGGGAAAAAGGATAAATATAGTAAAAAGAAAGAAAGGTATTTGAACAGAAATGGGTGGGGAATAGAAGCTTTTGAAAATCTACTAGACTCGAATATAGAAGTAGATGTTGAGAGGATGATAATAGAAAGAGAAAGAGATATACAAAAACAGATACAGGAAAGTCAAATAAGGGAAGCGAGATACAATAGTAGGTATAAGGAATTGTATAAAGAGGAGGAGGGGCCATGTTATCTGCGAAAAGAGAGGCAGGAAGAGAGTGAGGAAGGAGACCGAGTAAGAGCATTAATAAGAGTAAGATGTGGGAATATGGAGGAAAACAATAAATACTGGATAGAAGAAGGAAAGAGAAAGTATCTTCTGTGAGAAAGGGAAGGATGATATATAGTACACTATATGGAGGATTGCGAGTCAAATAAGGAATGGTTTAATATACTAGGCAAAGACAAGAAGGAAAGAATTGAAAACATATTCGATGATAAGCTAGGAAAAGAAAAAGGTAGGGTTTTAGTTGTGGAAAGAAAAAGAAAAAAGACTCAGAGAGAAAAGGAAGGTAGAAAAAGAAAACTCTAGTCAAATGGTGGAAGAGGAGGAGGAAAGAGAGGTAGACTAACTAACTGAAAGGAAGAACTAGGAAACATATAAGGGCTAAGGGTAGAGAGGAAACTTAGTTAACTAAGATAAGATTAGATAAGTTAAGGTTTATAAGATATATAAGAAAAAGAAGAAAAACAGAGTAATATAAGATAATGTAATATATGTAATAGATGTAATATGAACCCAGCAAACAATTTGGTTGCGAGATGTCGCAGTTTTGTCGCCAACCGCCGGCGAAATTAGTAGACCAAATCCATATCCATCTGTGTCCTCATTAGGATATGGTTT
>NW_018021686.1:8828-10572 GCF_002006095.1 Pseudomyrmex gracilis
GTCTGCGTAGTCAGAAATTGTTTGCTGGGTATGTAATATATGTAATATATGAAATATGCCTGCGAGGGAGGAATATAAGAGGGCGTGTGTGTAAGATAAGATAGAGTAAATTAAAACCTAACCAAAGCTGTGATACTTTGTATGTATATACTTCAAAGGGTAGGTTAGAAAAGAGAAGGAGAGAAGAGATTAGACTGAGCAGGAAGGATAATAGAGATAGCATGCGTACGCAAAAATGAGATATGTAATAGGATAAGAAATATGTAGAAAGAAAATGTAAGAAATGTAACCAAGTTCCCTTCTTGGCCGTTAGGCTGAAGGATTAATAAATATAATTAAATATTGCGGGTCTGAATGTAAGTGCCAGAAGCATACCCTTGCAACCTTCTGAAACTCACCACTGAGGCCAGGAACGCTAACATTTTGGGGGGAACCCCAAAAGAAGGCAACATGGCCAGCAGTGTCTCAGGCACGACATTGTCGAAAGCCCCTTCAATGTCAAGAAACACGACACCGGTTACTTGACGAGAGTTATTAGCGATCTTGATGCTAGACACTAGCATGGTTAGGTTGTCTGTGCAAGAGAGTCCGCGTCTGAAACCAAACTGATGTGGGGAGAGAATATTATTCTTCTCGATCCACCACTCCAGTCGACGACACATAACCTTCTCCATGACCTTGAGAAGGTTGCTAGCCAAAGATATTGGTCTATAAGCGCCCTTGCGTCCCGGCTTTGGGATAAAGATGACGAAATAGTCTCTTCACGAGGATGGATAAATCTGCCTGCAAAACATTAAGTTAAGGAGTTTGATTATATACATCTTACCTAAAGATGTTACACAACTCATTCAACTTGGTGATAAGTTTTGCTTGCCTGTTAAACAAATTAAAAACAAGGTTGTTATTGAGACAATCAAAGATGTTGAGAATAATATTAAAAAACTGGATCCTTTAACTAAAACAAAAATACAAAATCAGACATTATCTCCCCTTAACAGCTTTTTACATGATAAACATCCGCTCAGTTTTAACAGTTTTGAACAAAATTTACTCAATAAAGCTAGAATCACACAAAAGTTTCTTATAGACAACCCTGACATTCTCTTTACAAGGGCCGACAAAGGCAATACTACTGTTGCAATTTCTAGACTAGACTATATAAACAAAATTAATGGCATGCTATGTGATACAGATATTTATACTACCATCCAAAAAAATCCTATTAAACAAATTGAAAATCAACTAAATGACATGTTGAAAGTTTGGCTCTATAAAGGCTACATCAACCAACACACAAAATATGCTTTGATGTCAAGCGATTCCTTATTACCTAGAGCATATGGTATTCCTAAAACCCACAAACAGAACCTTCCTTATAGAATTATTGTATCCACAATCAACAGTCCTCTACATCATATTGCAACATACTTACATAATACTATATATAAAGGTACTCCAAATTCACCTTTTACTGTAGTAAATAGTTTTCATTGATACAATATAATAACTGGAATGGAGTTGAACGATCATTTGCTCTGCTCTCTGGACGTAGTTTCTATGTTCACTAATATTCCGGTGGAATTAGCCCTCGACAGCATAGCTAGGAGATGGAAATATATCAAACTTCACACTAAGATATCTCAATTAGAATTTATATCGGCCGTTGAATTTGTTTTATCTTCAACGTATTTCACATTCAACAATAAGATTTACAGACAAACTTATGGAATCCCTATGGGATCAC
>NW_018021686.1:14987-31413 GCF_002006095.1 Pseudomyrmex gracilis
GTTGAAAAAGAGAAGAATCGCGACCGCGGATCTGTCACGACGTGTTTCGGCGATTCGTATCACGAGCTGTTCTATGATTGTAATTTTGAGCTATAATAAAGAGTGTTTGACGGAAAGCCGCGTACTTTCTTGTTTCCGCGGCGAGTGCGTTTCGCGACAAAGTTTTAGCGCGGCCGCGGACGTAACAATATTAATTTAGTTTGTTCAGACTCCTGTAAGCTAAGCCGATGTCTTTCTTGTTTTTTACAAATTTCGATATTGTTTAAGATACCCCTTTAATGAATGAAAATACAAAAAAATGCTTTCGCTCTAAGGGATTCTATGATTTTTCTATGTTGTCGCTACGCGGATTGAACCTGCACTTGATGAGAAATTTAATGGGGTTGTTTATTATTTTAAAAATAAACTCCAATGCATAGTCATTAATTAAAAAAGTATCAATTAATAACTTGAAGTTGTTTTTATGAAACTTTGGGAGAGATAGCAACATTACTCTGTCTATCATTCCTGTAATTATTCCGATCTTTTGAGACAAGAGGTGTGCAGAGTAAAAATGCAAGTATCTTCCGGAAAAAGTAGGTTTATGAAACCAGTTACAAATGATGTTATTATTTTTTATAGTAATTATTGTAATGTCTAAAAAATTTAAAGCTTTGTCCGTCTCTTTCTTAACTGTGAAGTTTAATCTTACATTGTAATTGTTAAATGTGTCTAACAAATTATCTATGTTGTTGGGTGGAGCGGTCATAATTAAATCATCCACGTATCTGAAGTAAAATGAAGGTGTAAAACTAAGTTTTTTTAAGACATCACCCTCCAAGTCCTGCATGACGAGATCCGCTATTACAGGAGACAGAGGTGAGCCCGGTACACCGAATGTTTGTTTATATGTGGTATTATTAAAAGAAAAATACGTGGACGACATTACAAATTCTACCATCCGTAAAAATTCCAAAAGAGGAATTCTAGTTTTATCTTGGACGTGATTCCAGCGAGATTGTAAACTTTTAAATGCTAAATCTAACGGTACATTTGTGAATAATGAAACCACATCCAACGATAAGAGAACGTGACCTTGTTGCATATTGACTGTTTTTAATTTTTTAACTAATTCAAAGCTGTCAAATATATGGCTAGCTGCTTTCGGAATAGTTTTTATTATGATTTTGTGTAGAAATTCGGCAAATTTGTGTAATGGACTGTAGTGGAAGAGATTATTATTCTATGTTATTCTATGTTATTCTATGTTGTTATTTTTAATTGCAAAAAAATTTACTACATAAAAGGTAGTCAATCTATCAAATTGTACGTGGCTACTTACCTATGAATAAATGGCTATACATATCTGTAAATAATGTATTTAAAGATATAATATTTTTCAAAAAAACAAATGTTATTAATAAACATATTATTATAATTAACGGTTGAATTTAACCCAAGTTTAGAATTAATAGTTTTGAATTTAACCCAAAAAAATCCTATTAAACAAATTGAAAATCAACTAAATGACATGTTGAAAGTTTGGCTCTATAAAGGCTACATCAACCAACACACAAAATATACTTTGATGTCAAGCGATTCCTTACTACCTAGAGCATATGGTATTCCTAAAACCCACAAACAGAACCTTCCTTATAGAATTATTGTATCCACAATCAACAGTCCTCTACATCATATTGCAACATACTTACATAATACTATATATAAAGGTACTCCAAATTCACCTTTTACTGTAGTAAATAGTTTTCATTGATACAATATAATAACTGGAATGGAGTTGAACGATCATTTGCTCTGCTCTCTGGACGTAGTTTCTATGTTCACTAATATTCCGGTGGAATTAGCCCTCGACAGCATAGCTAGGAGATGGAAATATATCAAACTTCACACTAAGATATCTCAATTAGAATTTATATCGGCCGTTGAATTTGTTTTATCTTCAACGTATTTCACATTCAACAATAAGATTTACAGACAAACTTATGGAATCCCTATGGGATCACCATTGTCACCAATCATAGCTGATGTGACTCTTCAAGATCTTGAGTTAAAAGCATTAAACACATTAAAATTCAATGTTCCATTATATTTTAGATATGTTGACGACATTATTATGGCTATACCCAATGNCAAATTAAACATCGTGATGTGTGCGTTCAACTCTATTCATGACAGAATTAAATTCACATACGAATTACCGGTAAACAATGTTCTCAATTATCTTGACCTCAGNATTAGCGTAGACAATAATAGGTTGATCTGTGACTGGTATCACAAACCAACTTTCTCGGGCAGATATATCAATTATCACTCATTTAATCCAACCTGCCATAAAATTGTTACAATCTACTCGTTATTNGATAGAGCCATTTTACTTTCTCATCCTTAACACCATCAAACTAACATACAAAAATGCATTAATATTTTATTAAACAATAATTATCCGATAAACGTAATTTTTTATTATATGAACAAACGGTTGAGGACATTGATTACTACCAAATTAAATAAACAAACAATTTTGGAAGACCCTGACGATATTCCTGAAAAATCATCTTATTTTGTTATTCCATTCANTAACAAAAAGTTTAATTTTTGTAATATGAAAGATGTTAACTATAATTTCAAACCAGCATATAGAAATCTAAACCAGCTGTCTAAATACATAAAAACCCACAAAGATAGCATTCCCACTAAACAACAGAAGAATGTTGTATACCACATTGAATGCGAACAATGTGATTCAAGTTACGTGGGACAAACGAAAAGACAGTTAGGTACAAGGATTAATGAACATCGTAATTACATCATAAAAAGAAAAACACAAACATCGGTTTTAGCAGCACATACTGAAGAAACGGGCCATACTTTTGATCTGAATTCAGTGAAGATATTAGATAAANAAATTAATTACTACAAACGTTTAACATCTGAGATGTTATATATCAAAAAGCAGAAGTCAAGTTTNAATTTAATGCANGACACGGATTTATTAACTGAAATCTACTTACCGTTANTTGATAAAATAGAATATTAACATACATACACACACAGATGGAGCAATATCTCTTTCTTTCCTTTCAGTCAATTACAAAACTTACATTACAAAGGACATGGATAAATCCGTTTCTTCTTCACTTTTGTTTTTTACTTTGTTTTTGTTTGTGGATGGATTTTCTTTGACTTTTACATACATATGACTACTTTATTTTGTATTAATTTTATGGTANGTACTGTGTCTGGTTATCCTTCAATACATTCTAATACTTGTTTTATTTGTAGAAATTGATAAGGACTTAAAAATATAGTCNAAACGTTTTTCAACTGCATATTTCTATGTATTATTTATTTATGCACGTCTTCCTGCATTGACTCTATCATCGCCCTTTACACTACTTTTTTTACTTTGGAATTACCAATAAGAGTCGGAGGCTACATCTCGTCTTTAACTTTGTTTTTAACCCAAGTTTGTTGTTAGAGAACGTCATTAAACCGTTTTATTGATGTCATATTGAAATTCAATACATAAAGTTGATAT
Source organism: Pseudomyrmex gracilis (assembly GCF_002006095.1). NCBI lineage: Eukaryota > Metazoa > Arthropoda > Insecta > Hymenoptera > Formicidae > Pseudomyrmex > Pseudomyrmex gracilis. The sequence goes on from NW_018021686.1 coordinate 18,526, forward strand.
ATGACGTCAACGTGACATCTAAATGACGTCATATCGATGTCAACTTTTGGTATTATAAATGACGGCAAAATAACATACCATTTATGTTAGTTAACGTCGTAGTCATCAAAATCACTTTATAATCACGTCATTATCACATAAGCTTGCTAGCTGGGTAGTGCCTCGCGCCAAGTTCACGCGCAACAAAGTGGCGCTCGAACTGCGCGAACACACTGTGCTCTCCCATTCTACATTGATTGCAAGCGCAAACGCAAGGTATAGATGTCGTAGAATTGACCAATCACGCTGGTCAATTGGCTGATTTGATTAATACGATTAGTCAATTCTACCAGACCTGTTCCTTGCGTTTGCGATCAATGTAGAACGGGCTTTATACGCGAAATTCATGCATTTGAGAAGTGGAAAAATTTTCTAAGGACAATATTTAAATAACGACCAAACTGATCAATTTTGTTTTAGTCTTAATCAATTCAGGATAAAACATTTAAAAAAAAAGTATTCGTGCGTTTTTTTGGTCTGTGGCTACTGAATAGAGATAATGGAAAACAACAAAAATGTGTATAAAATTTTATGTAGCTCCCCCATCAGAGCCGTTTCTGAGTTGTTGACTGCCCAGGTGCAAAAATAATATCGCCGCCCATATATATACAGGATGTCCCATTTTGAAACCTTTACTAAAATATCTCGTCAGGGACATCTCCAATTAAAAAATAATCCGAAAAAAAGTTATAGATCTCAACGGGGACAATCAATCGATAACCCTGAGTTTGACCTTGAAGTCTATTTTCAAGGTCATTTTAAGGTCAACTTGTGTTTTTTTTATATGGGAACCCCTATTTTTGACCACGGATTTCGAAAGGGCGCACAATTTTAGGGTCAAATATGTATCCATGTTGTAGGTCAAACTAACCAAAGATCATTTCAAGATCAAATTACTTATTTGTACGGAATCGCCGGTAGGTACTAATTTAAAGACAAGATAAAGGCAACATTCTTAGTCCGGCCGATAAAGGTAAGACCGTGAAGAACCCAGCCAATGAAGACAAGATTCTAAGTCCGGCCGATTCTAAGTTTTTCCTTCATTGGCTGGGTTCTTCACGGTCTTGCCTTTATCGGCTGAATTAAGAATCTTGCCTTTAAATTAGTACCTACCAGCAATTTTGTACAAGTAAGTGATTTGACCTTGAAATGATCTTTGAAGATTATTTTGACCTACAACATGGATACATATCTGAACGTAAAATCATGCGCCCTTTCAGAATCTGTGGTCAAAAATAGGGGTCATATAAAAAAACACGAGCAAATACCCACTACTGTTGTAAGCATCCCCTTCACTGCTGCAGCATGTTGTAATAAAGTCAAAACTGTAAACATTAGTTTATGCCAGTACTTAACGTAACGTAACGCGTTACAAAAAAGTGTGTGCAATGACCTTTAGGCTGCGTTCTGTTCTATGCATATGCGCGCATAATTTATAGTATACGCAAAATATACTATAGTATACGCAAGATATTATGTAGATAAATGCGCGCATATGCATGAAACGGAACGCAGCTTTAGTGTATTAGTTTGTATATATAGAAAAAAAAACGGACAAACATAAAAAATACAAATATAGAAAGAGAAAAATGCATATAATAAACAGTTTACGGCTGCCCCTGATCTTTGGCCGCCCAAGTGCGGGGGCACCTTTTGCACCCTCGCCAGAAACGGCTCTGTCCCCTACTCTTCCGCTTATTTTTATTTGACTTTTATACAGTACACATATTTTGACATATTTTCAATCTGACTTCTACTTTTAATTCTTGACTTTTATTTTATCTTTTATCACAGTGTATGAAACTTTTCAATTTTTAACTAATTTGTTTTTTTTACGTTTTAAGTTAATTGTGAGTCGCGTGTTGTTCAAGGATCAGTGAGTATGACTATTTTTATCCGTTATTTTATCCACCATTTCTCTTTCATTGTTTGTATTTTTCTCTCTTTTTTTTGTACAGGCCTTTTTGTCTGAAGATGACTCCATTTAGAGTAGAAACATTACGCTTATTTTTGTGAATATATTGGAATAAACTATATACACACCGTTATCTGTGTTTAAGGCTCTTACCTTCACTCTTTAGAGTTTGATCATTAAACAATGGAGCCTTTATTACTATTTCTTAAAAATTGCATGCCAAGAATTTATAAGTTCTGTGAATTCATTTATAGATTTGTTTGAAACACAAAATATACAATTTCTGCAACCGGGCAACTGCAATCACTTCTTTATTTGGTATTGAAAGAAGCCAGTGGAACTGTTTGGTCACATGTACAACAGATTTTATTTAAACCTGCAAAGGTTTTTATTGCAGCATCAACATCAGAAAAATCAACACTTTCAATTTTGGTTTACAAATGTATTTTTGCTTGCACTTAAAAGCTTTAGTGTGTTATTATTTATTAATAGATTCTTGGAACGGACATTGTCCCGAGAGCCAACAAGAGTTTATGCCATCTAAATATAAAGATGTACGAAGTTTACCAATACCAAAACAAAAACTACAGGAATGATTCAATCTTTTGATGTTTATAGATTTAGAGTAAAAAAAACTGGAAAAACTTTGTGAGGACATTTAGTGATCGCGTTATATTATTAAAGTATGATATCAATTTACATTTGAGAAATAATATCATCAAATTGCAATCCTTAACATACACATATACAGCTATTTTCACCACGATTCCATAATCTTTTCAAATATTTTTTAATTCTTTTCAATTGGTACGTATAAATTCGACATGAAGAAAATAATTTGTATACATTCCTCCAATTAATAATAATTGTTTAATAACATCACCCACACAGTGTACAACTGAAGAAGACTTCAATAAAAAATCGAAACATTTTGTTCTAAATTATTCTACATTACTGCATACCATCCTGCATCCGGTTTGACGTAGCCGTTTAATTAACTCCTTTTTAGGTTCACCACATCGAACCCGAGGTCACCCTTCAACACATCATTATTATTTTTAAATATGCTTGGTTTAAAAGTGGATACATCGAAGAACAATCATCACAGTTCGAAAATGCAGTAGATTTTTCTTCAGAAATAATATACAAGAATTACTACGCTGTTTTATATGTAAAGTACCTGCCTTAATACGTTGTTTCTGGTGCAAAAAATATTATTGTATGCATTATTGTTTTAAGGAATATCATAATTGTAAACACTATGAAGTATAAGAACTTTTTAAGTAAAATATTTAAGTAAGTAAAAAATTTGTATTTCAATAAATACAATGTTTATTGCTACTGTTTGTATAATAATAAATATTATTATACATTATAGGAAATATTCTGTCACCACCAGAGTAGTGTGATACTTCTTATGAAACCTATTGTCTAATTATAAAATTAATGCACGATGTCCGCCACAACTTAAAAAATAAAACACGTTCAATCAAGCAAAATAATCATGAATTCTATTATAAATATAAAAATATTACTAAGTAAATAAAACTATACTATATAATATATATATACTATATAATATAATACTATATAATATACTATATACTATATAATGCATTATATAAATACTAATACAATACATTATAGAAATACATTATATAAATGTAAGATATTATGATCCGTTCTTATCGACAGCTACGGACTCTCTCTGCTCTGGCTCTGCAAGCCTTTTTTCTCGTCACTTCGGTCCTCGGCGATGTTATCGTATTTTTCTTTCTTCAAAATTGTCGGTTGAGTTGTCAACCGACAAACAACAAGCATCGTAAAGGTGAGAATCGTATATGTTTGTCACCTTGACAATCGCGCAGGTATACAAGTTTATCGTGAAATTATCAGTCGTTAAATTCGAAAACATAAGAGAATAATACATAGAAGAATATAAGAAAATAATACATATAGAGATTCGATTTTAGCCGTTTGTAATGATTCTTCTTTACATAAATACTAATAAATTACCACTTGATCGCAAATTAAAAGTAGCGATTTTTTAAAATAAAACATTCTTATCAATTTAATTGTGTAGACTACAATTGCAAATTAACTTTGTCAACTTTTTAATTTTGATAAACTATACTATACTATACAATATACACATATAAATCGATCAGATAACTAATCAATCTATAAATAATTACATTAGAAAGTTGGCGGTAAGCTTCTTACACTATTGTTTAAAACAGTATAAATTCATTCAAAGAATAAAAGTACCTTTACTAAAGTGTCTAGTATTACACACGTATAAATTGTTAAACTCGGCGGCTACGCTAAACCTAACCTAACCTAACCTACGTAGCGAATACAGTCGAACTTCCCAAAATGTATACTCCCAAAACGTATATACCTTCCAAAATGTATACAAATCCACTCTCAAAACGTATATTTTTCTCTTCAGTGCTTTTCCCACCACTAAGTATGATTACAACCAAAACTGCGCTAGTGGAAGATGAATTTATACCAAGTAAGTCTTTGCGCATGCGTGAGTTAAAAAGTGAGAGAATAAAAAAAGTATATGTTTTAGGAGGTTTGTCGGTCCCGACTGTATACGTATTGGAAGGTTCGACTGTACTTCTAAATTACAGAATCTTATTATTTTATTTATTGTCTTTTAATTTCTGTAAATTTTTATTTTGTCAGAACTTTTTGTTTAGGGAAAAGTATTGCAAAATATTCTCACGTATAACGTACATAACTACTCCGCACTGTGCGTAAGTGAGTGATAAGTGCGTGATACATTACATATAGAATATGCGATATAAAAACTGCAATATACATATGCTCAATGATCTTTCATGTTAACTTGCATTGCAACATATAAATATTGAGAAAATAAAAGAATCTTTCTTTAAAAAATCACTATCGTAGTATATGACGCAAGTTCCTTATATAAAAGATGCTAAAAATAAATTTTGAAAAAAACATTTCAAACTTGTATTACTATGCAATTACATAGAGACGTTTTTACAATAAAACTTTGTACACATGTATAGATAACTACATAATTGTAGAAATCTCCACATGTATAGATAACTACATGATTGTAGAAATTTCCAGTAGCGACCCAAAACCGCTTTTAAAGAGTGAAACACTCTTTATGTGCAGAGTGGCTTTACGCTTTTCTCGATGTATTTCAAAAACTATTAGAGATATCAAAAACTGTTGTATAGAAAAGGTTTATGGTATAAACGCCTTTATTTATCTACATTAATAGAACTGTTTAAAAAAATTTGTGTTTCTAACTTTTGAAAACAATTTTTTTTAAATTTAGGTTTTGTAATTCTATTAATATGGCGAAATAGAGAATATTTTGAATAAAATTTTAAATAAATTTTTGTATAAAACAGTTTTACATATTTTGAATAATTTTTTAGATAAACTGAGAAAAGTGAAAAGCCGCTTTACATATAGGGGTGATTTCATCCTTTAAAGCCGTTTTTGAGCAGCCACTGAATATGTCAATATTTATTTATTGATCCCCCTTACATGTGTGCAAAGTTTTATCAAAATCAGAATTTTCGGGTTTGTGAGATTCTTTTGTCAGTGTCGGTTTTGGAACGGAGAATGGAGAAAGATGAGAGAAAAAAAACAAAAAAGAAAAGGCAAGATAAATTAGATGACACATTTACACAAACGGTACGAGAAGACAAAAAGATTACTTTCTTTCTGTTCAGGAAGAAAAAGAAATGATGATAAAGACAAACAGTAGAGAGTGTTGAGAAAAAAGCTGATACAGATGGTGTGGTATGGCAGATTCTACGAGAATTAAATAAGATAATAGAGGCAATAGAGAAGGGCAAAGAAGAAGTAAAGGAAGAAATTAGGAAATTAAAAAGTAACATATTCAACATAGAAGAAAAGTGGGCAGCCAGAAAAGCAAATATGATATGAATTATAGAGAATTTGAAAAAATAAGTAAAAACTCTGGAAGTGGAAGAAAAAATGGCGTTGTTCGAATATATATGTATAAATATTGCGAGAAAAACTCCAAGTGCCTCGGTGGCCGAATAGGAAAGGCGACGGCACGGAAAGCCGGAGATTCCAGGTTCGACTCCTGGCCGAGGAGTTTTTTTCGCAATATAAATTTAATTTCAATTAAGGGGGTATTTGGGATTTCTCATATACAAGATGCAAGTATAGCATCCTATATGAATTTTAGAATTGTTATTATAATTCAAATTTCACGTGTAAAAATTTACACGTGAACACGTATATATGTATATATATACACGTATAATTTCCGCACAACACCTAGCGAACGGCTCTCATGACCAAATATATATTTATTAGTTTGGAAACTTCGGAGCCTTAAAAGAATCTTTAATTGGAAGAAAAACATTAAATGAGGACATTAAAAAAAAGTAATAAAGAGCATAGTTGAAGTAAAAAAACAAACTGCGGTAGAAATACGTGAACTGATGAGACAACATAGAAAGAATACAAAAATAGTGGTACGCGGCGGTCACCGCGTATGTGTCGCGGGAGCCGCGTGAACGGCGCGCGCTCGGCGCGACTGTTTGTTGCCGAGCGACTCGCGAGTTGGTTGAAGAAGAATTGCTACGGAGAGCTGTCACGTCGTGCCTCGACGATTCGTCCTGATATAATTTGTATTGTGATATCATTTGTATTCTGACTGTTAATAAAGTGTTTTAGAAAGAGACCGCGCTTCTTCATTCGCCGCGAACGCGCTCGTGAATTTCAGTGGCCGGCGATAGTGCCGTCTCGCCTTCGCGGGCGTAACATTTGGTGGTGATAAGGGGCGTAACGGAAAAGATTTCAGGCGTTCTCCCTCTTATAGTTGGAAAAGGAGAGAAGTGGAGACTAAGCGTGAAGAGAGGGGAGGAAGGTTGTTTCCAAAAGGGACAGCAGGGAGAGGGAATGCTGGAAGTGCGGGAAAAAGGGGCACTTCCGGTATGAATGTCTAGCAAATTCTTCTCGGGAAAACAAGGATTAGTCGACCTCGCCGGGGTGGACTCGGCTAGGAGAAGAAACGCACCGAATGTAAAGCGTGTTGCTCAAAGGCTCGGGAGAAAAAAAAATTTATTTTTGTGACGGGATGAATCCCGCCACTATGTACATACTTGTATGTTTATTATGATTATTACTACTTGTATTATTATTATTATTATTTATTTATTTATATTATTGTTTATTATTATATTATTTATTTATATTATTACTATTCTTTAGTTATATTATTATTCGAACTTGTTTAATACGCCTTCCCGCTACAAAGTGTAGCACCGAAGCCGCACCGCACACCGGAGTGTACGAACACACCCGGCCGCGCGTAAATTTGAACAAGCCGCGACCGCGCACGCGAGGATCACCACGCCGGAGCTTGATACCTCGCACAAACAAGTGCGTTCCGCACATCGACCTCGGACGGACCATAGGCCGCTCTGGGGTATAAAAGCCAGCCGGTTTCAGCAGTCAGGACCTATTCCTTTCCCGGCGCTCGAGGTGTTGACTCGAGAGCTACTCTTAGAGACCGATCTCGAAGTGCTGACTCGAGACTCCTATTCCGCTACCGCCCTCCGAGGAGTTGACTCGGAGATACCGTTTCCGACCTCGAGGTGTTGACTCGGCCGCCATCCCGACTGTTCCCGTCGAGGTGCTGACTCGACTTCCGGCGTTCCGAGGTGTTGACTTGGCCGCCATACCGACCATTCTCGTCGAGGTACTGACTCGACTTCCGGCGCTCCGGCGCACAGTCGGCCGTTGTAACCGCCACATCGTTACCCAGTCGTTCTCACGACTCTCGAAAACAGTCGTTCTCACGACTCAACCTTCCCGCACTGTATATAAGGCCCGTGTATATATATCCGGTAGATTTAAGCCTAACGATAAACCGCGCCGGTATTTGATTTATCCGCGCCGAAATCACCGTGCCGATCAATCGGAATCTATCGCACGTACCGCTTGAAAGTTACGCCGATCAAGCCGACTCCGTTTGTAAATACCGTTTAGAGGCTAATAAATCACAAATACCTTACAGCATTAAAACTACTGAGTGTCGCAATTTCTCGCCTTCCCTTTCCTCAAACCTTGGCACCGACCGAGCTGTCCGGCAGGCGGAAGGCCGGGCAAAGCCGATAGAAAATCGGCTCCGTTACATTTTTATTGGAAGGAAAGCTGAATGGCAGATTTTGCCGTTTTAAACTTAATACAGGCTCCGACGTGTCTATTGTAAATTCAAAGTTAGTTGAGAGGTCTCGGTGTTAGAAGTTGTCAGAAAGACAAAAGTTAAGGTATCCGACGAGAGAAAATGTTCCGATTAATTCCAAGTGTGAGGCTTGTATAGCGGTAGAAGGGATTTCCCTTAGCATGCCTTTTTATGTAGCGGATATGTTTGAGGATTGTATTTTAGGGGTGGACTTTTTCAGTAGAGTGGGAATGGAAAAGACTCGGGAGATGTTGCTCAGTTTTTGTTTTTCTTTACGTGAGTCAAAGGTTTGTTGTCAAGTGACTGAGAAGGTCGAAGTTGTTCCGTCGAGCTTGAAGGAGCTTTTTGAGCGGGACTCCGTTGGCCTTGATGAGGCGCAGAAGGGTGTTTTTGCTGATTTCTTAAACAAATTTCAGGACATCTTCTCCAACCAGATTGTGGCCGGTAATTGTGAGGTCCTGCAACATGAGATCAGTCCACAGGATCCTCGTCCAATTAAGCAAGCTCCGAGGAGGGTGCCGTTGGGCATGCGCTTGGAGGTGGAACAGATTCTTCGTGAAATGAGAGAACAGGGAGTCATTGAGGAATCTTCCGGCCCGAGGGTTTTTCCAGTAATAATGGTAAAGAAGAAAGATGGTTCCTTGAGAGTCTGCGTAGGCTACCGTAAATTAGACGCGGTCACGGTGAAAGATTCTTATCCTTTACCCAGAGTTGATGATCTCTTGGACCAGCTGTCAGACAATACGTGGTTTTCCACCTTAGACATAAAGAGTGGTTATTGGCAGGTAAAGATTCGCAAAGAGGATAGGGAGAAGACTGCCTTCTCGGTAAGGAACGGATTGTGGCAATTTACATGTCTTTTGAATTGTGCAATGCTCCGGCCACCTTTGAGCGGTTGATGGAAAGGGTCTTACGGCAGTTGCTGTCCAAGATTTGTGTAGTTTATTTAGATGACTTTATTGTTTTCAGGAAATCCTTTGAAGAGATGGTAGCCAATCTTAGGAAAGTGTTTCAGAAATTCAGGGAGGGAAATTTAAAGTTGAATCCAAAGAAGTGTACTCTTTTTGGAAAGCAAGCTAAGTATTTAGGACATGTGATTTTGGCCGAAGGGATTTTTACGGATCCGGAAAAGATTAAAGCGGTTTCGGAGTGGCCAGTTCCACAGAATAGAAAGCAGGTTTGCAGTTTCTTAGGGTTTTGTTTGTTTTACCAAAAATTTGTGAGAGGGTTTTCGTTGATAGCAAAGCCGTTGAACATTTTAACGGAAAATAATACAAAATTTGTTTGGTCTGAGCAATGTCAAGAAGCGTTCTCGCGTTTGAAGCAAATGTTAACTTCTCCTCCGGTGCTTTCGTTTCTGTCGGAGAGGGGGCAGTTAATATTGGATACTGATGCGTCATGGGATTGGTGCGGTTTTTTCACAAGTACAGCAGGGAACTGAGAAGGTCTTGGCGTATTATAGCCGAGTTTTTAGTAAGACTGAGAGGAATTATTGTGTAACTAGAAGGGAACTATTAGCAGATGTTGACTCGGTGAAGTCTTTCCAATACTATCTCTACGGACGGAAGTTTTTGGTTCGAACCGATCACGCTTTGTTGAGGTGGCTGATGTCTTTCAGGGATTTGGAAGAGCAGTTGGCCTGGTGGGCGGAAAGGCTTCAACAATATGATTTGGACATTCAGCATTGCAGTGGAAAGTTGCACGAAAATGCGGACGATTTGTTCAGACGGCCTTGTGTGGAGTTTGAGTGCAAGTACTGCTTGAGAGTGGAAGAAAAGAAGGCAGTGGAAAGGGAAAAGTGTATAGCGCGGATAGTTCTTATAGGAGATGGAACGGTGGAGTGGCGTAGGGAGCAGCTAGGAGATCCGGAGATTTTTTTAATTTTGCAGGGGAAAGAAGAAAGTAATTGTCTTTTGTGGGAAGAAGTTTCGGCAAAGAGACTTTCTTCAAGGGTTTACTAGACTTATTGGGATGCCTTGGTTGTACAAGATGGTATTCGTCATAAAAGGTGGAAAGTTGAAAACCAGCTTTCTTCAGGTTATCGTTCCTCGAAAGCTGTGCAAACGAATTTTAGAGGAGGCGCATGATGCTCCTACGGGAAGGCATTTTGGTGTTAACAAGACGTTAGAAAAGATACGGAAGCGGTTCTATTAGATGACTTGCAAAAGGGATGTAGAAAACTGGTGTAAGTTTTGTAAGATGTGCGTGGCCAAGAAAGGTCCCTCAAATAAGGGAAGGTCACCGTTGCAGGCTTCTAACTCGGGGACTCCCTTTGAGAGATTGCAAATGGATATTCTTGGGCCTTTTCCGACGTTGTCTGCGGGAAACAAGTATCTTTTGATGATAATGGATTGTTTTACTAAGTGGGTGGAGGCATTTCCTTTGAAGAACTTCCGAGCCACAATCGTGGCGGAGGTGTTTGTTAATCAAGTAATTTCGAGATGTGAGGTTCTATCAGAATTGCATACAGATGAAGGGAAAAATTTTGAATCTTGTCTCTTTTTGGAGTTAATATGGATTTTGGGGATTAAGAAAACGAGGACAACTGCTCTCCATCCGCAGTCTGATGGTCAGATGGAGAGGCAGCATTAGACGATTGCTCAATATTTGTCAAAATTTGTAGAGAAAAGTCAGAGGGATTGGGATTGTTGGATTTCCATGTTCCTTTTGGCTTATAGGTCTTTCAGGCATGAGGCAACGGGAGTAACTCCTGCAGAGGTATGTTTCAGACAAAAGCTCCGTTTTTCTCTGGATTTGCTTCGAGAAACGCTCCCAAATTATTATCCGGAAGCATCGGAAAATTATGCCCAAGAACTGTGTATGAAGCTTGATGAGGTTCATTAGGATGTTAAGAAACGTTTGAGATTAAGGTCTGATAGGGCAAAAATGCGATATGATCAAAAGACTAGGCATACTTTTTTTGAAGTAGGTTAGAAGGTGTGGTTTTTCAATCCGCGTCAAAGTAAAGGGAAACCTCCAAAGTTGAAAAAGAATTGGGAAGGTTCTTTGGAGGTCGTAAAAAAATCGAGTGATGTTGTTTACTACATCCGTCGCTCACCAAAACACAAAAACAAGGTAATGCACGCGAACAGGTTAGCCTCTTTTTGTGGAAGGTTAGAGCACACATCGGCACCGTATCCAAGTAATTAAGAAGAGAGGAAGTTATTAAATTGGAATATTTTGTATTAATTTAAAAGAAATTCAAAACAGGATAAAATTAAGGTCAATATCGAGCATGAAATAAGTTAGTAAGATAAAATATATTAATTATTCATTATTATGATATATTATATGCGAAACGTTTCGACATTCACAGCTGTCTTCATCAGTCGCAAATTACAATTAAAGATCATTTGACTATTTACTTCTGACATTTTATTATTTGACTTCAACATTCATTCTATATATAAGGTACGTTACTTGCCTATCTACGACACTATGACATCTAGTTTATAATCATTTCTTTAATTGTAATTTGCGACTGATGAAGACAGCTGTGAATGCCGAAACGTTTCGCATATAATATATCATAATAATGAATAATTAATACATTTCATCTTACTAACTTATTTCATGCTCGATATTGACCTTAATTTTATCCTGTTTTGTATTTTACAACACGAGCAATTTATATATTTTTTACCTTTTAAAAGAAATTGTTTTTGCGTTTGAATACTTGTTGTTTTGTTCGTTTTCCTTTTCAGAACCTATTCCTTCCCTTTCTTTTCCTACATTATCAAGGACGTCGTTTCATCACGTGTTTATTGTATTAGAGAAGACCGCTTCGTTCACGATTTTCGACGCGTGGTTTTCCGTGGGCCATTGGGCACATGCCAAGGCGGGGACTCGGGGTGTCCATTTTTAGGCGTTGGGTCCACGCAAGTTCTCTTCCCCTGTCCAAAGATCGGAAAATTGCGAGATTGTCGGAGCTCCGAAGAAGAGAATTTCTCAAGAGGAATTTCTTCAACCGGTCAGTTTGAGATCTTGTGGCAGCAGTCCAAGAGTGTGGGAAGACCGGACTTCCTTTAATCGTCGGGACGACGATTTGAAAGAGGAGGGGGACAATGTTACGCGGCGATCACCGCGTATGTGTCGCGGGAGCCGCGTGAACGGCGCGCGCTAGGCGCAACTGTTTGTTGCCGGGCGACTCGCGAGTTTGTTGAACAAGAATCGCAACGGAGAGCTGTCACGTCGCGCCTCGACGATTCGTACTGATATAATTTGTATTGTGATATCACTTGTATTCTGAATTTTAATAAAGTGTTTTGAGAGAGAGAGACCGCGCTTCTTCGTTCGCCGCGAACGCGCTCGTGAATTTTAGTGGCCGGCGATAGTGTCGTCTTGCCTCCGCGGGCGTAACAATAGAATTAAAATCTTTGAAGCAAAAAATAAGCAAGAATGATAGGCAGAAAAAAAAGAATAAGATTGTAATAAGAAGTTTAGAAAAGGAAAGTGAAAATATAAAGAACATAGTATCGAGTTTTCTGAAAAAAGAATTCGATTCTAAGGACGAGATAAAAGAGGTTAAACTACTGAAAAAAAAAGAAGCAAAGATTGCACTTGTAGAGCTATGAGATTTAGAGCAAGCAAACACCCAGACAGCACAAAATATCCTCAGGATTATCTTGAATACACAGTTTGTCCGGAAAGTTCCCGGACTACGTGAATTAAAAATCGAAAATGAAAGATATGGTTTATTAAACAAGTTTACACT
>NW_018021686.1:32167-42800 GCF_002006095.1 Pseudomyrmex gracilis
AGTCCGGGAACTTTCCGGACAAACTGTGTATGTCCAAAACAGCTTAGGACATTTATAAGACGTTTTAAGATATCATTATAAATATATCTTATAAAGATTTAATATGCATACACGATTATATTTAGTTATGTAAGGTATTTCATATAATTTATAAGTATTAAATATTGTAATAAAATATTAATGTCTTTGGATAATCACTACATGTCTACAGGCTATCTACTTTTTCTATTATATATATTGGATGTCTTTTGATTTTTCAGAGAACATCTACATATCTAAGAATTAATTGGTAACATAGTTACAAATATACTATTATCTTTTTTACAACAAAACATTTTCACGCATATCCAAAATACATCTAAAGGACATCTAGAGAACATCCTATTGTATGTTTTCAAAAAAATGTCCTCGGGATATCTTCTAAACGTTTTTTTGGACATACTAAGCTGCCTTGATCACACTTATCACAATGATTTATTAAAACATTATTGAGAGTACAAATTAGTTTGGTCCGTTTCCAAAAGATGGCTCCGACTGTTGTGAATGGTTCATAATGACAGCTGATTTTGGAGGTTACAGAAAGATTAGACATCTGCTAGTAATATTCAATTTATATTGCTTTGAGTTTCATACAAAAGCCTTGATTTTTACTGTGTTTGAAATGTCGAATTTAGTGTTAACTAAGCAGCATTTGCGGGACGTTTTAATTTTCTGCCTTACTTGGAAGAAAAGCGCAGCTGAAGCCTATTGAATGCTTGTCGAAGTTTCTGGTGACATTGCTCCAACTGATAAATCATGTAGGGAATACTTTCGACGTTTCAAAGATGGAGATTTCAGCGTTGAAAACAAGCCTCGCTTTGGACAGCCAAAAACATTCAAAGACAAAGACTTGGAGGCATTACTTGAAGAAGGTCAAACTCAAACGCAAGAGATTCAAAAATAAGGAAATTGGGTGCCTTATGAACTAAAACCGAGAGACGTTGAAAGGCAATTTTTTACTTGCAAGTTGCTGATTCAAAGGCAACAAAGAAAAGGTTTTTTGCATCGGATTGTGTCTGGAGATGAGAAGTGGATATTCTCCGACAACCCCAAGAAGAAAAAATACTATGCTAAGTCCGGTTAATCGTTGCCATCGACCTCACCATCACCATTTTTTGTGTTCAAAAATGCATTTATTTTAAAACAAAATAGATGAACAGATTAATTAAAGTATTGTCTTTTGCTGGCTTTTACTTTTTTCCATCTCTCAGGCAATTTTCAAATTCCATCTCAGAAAAATGACTCGTTTTTAAAGGCGATCCAAATGTGAAGCCAATTTTTGATTTCTGCAAAAGAAGTGAATTTAACCGGTGACCTGCCAAATTGTGCTGCATCCTTTGGAACAACCAGTAATCAGAAGGAGCAATATCCGAAGAATACGGCGGGTGCGGTAAAACATCCGATTTGAGCGTTTCCAAATATTTGTTTACGACTTTTGCAACATAAGACCGAGCGTCATGAAGAAGAATAACTTTATCATGTCTTTGTTCGTATTCCGGCCGTTTTTCTTGCAATGCACGGCTCAAACGAATCAATTGTAGCCGACACAGATCGCCTGTAATAGAATCGCCAGGTTTCAGCAGCTCATAGTAAACAACACCCTTTTGGTCCCACCAGATACAGAGCATGATCTTCGAACCATGAATGTTCGGCTTTGGTGGTGATGGTGAGATCAATGGCAACGATTAACCGGGCTTAGTGTAGTATTTTTTCTTCTTGAGGTTGTCGTAGAATATCCACTTCACATCTCCAGTCACAATCCGATGCAAAAAACCTTTTCTTTGTTGCCTTTGAATCGGCAACTTGCAAGTGAAAAATTGCCTTTCAACGTCTCTCGGTTTCAGTTCATAAGGCACCCAATTTCCTTAGTTTTGAATCATTCCCATGGCTCTCAATCGTACAGAAAAAGCTTGTTGAGTTACTCCCAATGATTCTGCAAGCTCCTCTTGCGTTTGATTCTGACCTTCTTCAAGTAATGCCTCCAAGTCTTTGTCTTCGAATTTTTTTGGCTGTCCAAAGCGAGGCTTGTCTTTAACGCTGAAATCTCCATCCTTGAAACGTCGAAAGTATTCTCTACATGATTTATCAGTTGGAGCAGTGTCACCAAAAACTTCGACAAGCATTTGATTGGCTTCAGCTGCGCTTTTCTTCCAAGTAAAGCAGAAAATTAAAACGTCCCGCAAATGCTGCTTAGTTAACACTAAATTCGACATTTCAAACACAGTAAAAATCAAGGTTTTTGTATGAAACTCAAAGCGATATAAACTGAATATTACTAGCAGATGTCTAACCTCTCCTCTCTGTAACCGCCAAAATTAGTTGTCATTATGAACCATTCACAACAGCCGGAGCCATCTTTTGGAAACGGACCGAACTAATTTGTACTCTCAATATTTGCGATAATATTCGTGTACACATATATACGTGTTCCCGTGTAAATTTTACACGTGAGTTTTTTTGGTGAGAATTTTCAAGTCAAAAATTTGTATAAGATGCTAATTTCGCATCTCACATATAAGAGATCTCGAATACTCCCGTAAGTAATTTTAAAATATTGCGAAAAAAAACTCCTCAGCCACACAGAGAGAACGGTTTCTTTGAATTGAATAATTTGATTTGGTTGACTCATATTTGTTGTAGTGAAACAACATAATTTTATTTCCAACAATAATTTTGTTGAATGAAAATTGTATTTGTTACGTTAAAATAAATCAAATTATTTGACGGAAACAATACAAATGTTTGAAATAGTTTATTTTAATAAAATAATAGTTTATTTGATTTTATTATGCATTATTGAATACAAAAAACCATTTCTTTACGTAAATGTAACACATAAAATATATTTAATTTAAAGATAACACTGTTTACGATATATACGGTATTTGGTAGAGACCATTGATATACTCTCCATACTATTGTTAAGCTGTGTGAGGGTGCAAGCCGCGTTGTTTGCGGTCCCCGCAACGGCCGCGACATATCGTGATAATCACGTGATCCGCAAGTAACATAGCAGTTGTCTTGTTCAAACGTATATTATTTGTTTCTCGAGTTAGTGTGACTTTCGTCGTGAGCAGTGTGTTCTGTGTCTTAAAGAAAACCAGATGAATGTCGCATCATTTCCAGAGAAGAGCGAATTAAAACATTTAGTTCCAACATTTGCCAGGAAGTACATATTCTATTTACTTTTCTGTCCTATTATTTTCACTGCGGAATGTTTCGGACAAGAACTTTGGTTGCGAGTGACCATTTTTCGTGGCCGCTTATCATATGCTTATCACATACGTATATATACAAATTTGTATTTGTACGTGGCGTGCAATCAAATAACGGTACGCTAAAAATGTATTTCTCCGTGACAACAATGTTAAAAGATTGGTGTTAAAAGTGATAATACGATTGTTTTTGTATTATATATTGTTGGATGTCGAGGAAGGTCGGGTGGTAAAGATGAAGTTCAGAACACGAACTTGTATTCTTATCTTTTATTGCTCCGATTACAACTCCTTTTGTATCTTACACGGCTGTATCTTACTGCGGTAAACTCTCCGGCTTGCGGAGCCACACAGTGAGCTAGCAGTCTAATCACGGTCTCCCTTCTGCTTCATCCGCGCGATCGATTTATAGTAGATCGATCGCGCTGATTCAGCAGGCCCACCGGTCTTAGCAACGGCCGTGCTAGTTACCGGTGCCGGTGTCGACACATGCTGCGTTGCACTTCGGACAATGCGGCGATGTGTCGCACCCGGTGGCAACCAGCAGTTCTTCCTAGAACTGCTACTCTTCTGCAACCTGCCCAGGTCATTGAGCAATGACAGTGATGTCTCATCACATTGCTCAATGGCCTCACCTTTCTTAACCTTTACTTTACAAAAATTGGCGCACAACATTTTCCCCCTTTCCGGGAAAAAGGAAAATGTCCGTAACATTTTCCGTCGCAATCCTTAAACCTACTTGTGTAGAATTTTTGCATGTTACTACACTATCTTTGTATTTTACATACTATACTACGCGGCGTACTTACAGCGCGATGGTCTCGACGTTTTGCGCGCGAGCGATTCGCCGCTTTTCGCGCTGTTCCGCGTTACGCGACTTCACGGCACCGCGTGCCAATCCTGCTTTTTCTTTATTTCTTATTACTTTATATATAATTAGTACAATAATTATCACTATTATTGTCACACCTGACGTAGTCGGATAGATAAGATGCGGATTTTCAAAAAACAAACTCTCGTTTATTTCGTCCGTTAATTCCGTTATTTTTGATTTTACTTTCTCAGTTTGCGTTTTACTCTGTGTTATGTTTTCTAACACAATCGGTTCTTCACCAACCGCCCGTTCTTTTGCTTTTAACACTGAAAGATTGAATCGCGGCAAATATGTGTTACTTTGTTCGCCGTTCATCACCTTGTTGGTGCGAATCGTTACAGTTGACGTCACCAACTTACACTTTTCCGACAACTTAATCTCTCCGACTTCGTTTACAATTTCCGTTGCTTCTTTTCGGTTTTTGCACGATATTACCACCGACTCGCTTTTTGGAATTGAGTACAGCTATACACGCGCTTTTTCTAGCTTTATCCATATCGTGTAATTCGAAATCACAGTTTCTTCTTTACAATTGGAAAATTCCCCTGAATTACTAACATATGCCTGTACCTCGCATGGTGCGTCCGCGTGTACCTTGTGTACACCGATTCCATATTATCGCAGACATAATTATCTCCAACGTTTTTACATTTTTCTAGCTGGCGCAACTTTACAACGGAGTATGTTTGTTTATTTTCATCTATCGCAACTATCTCGAACTTTACTTTTGCGACCTTAAAAACATTATCGTGGTCGTGCACCGGCAAGGGCACTACCCTCAAGTCATACTCTACCGGAGCTACTAGTGGAAACTTG
This sequence comes from Pseudomyrmex gracilis, assembly GCF_002006095.1. Lineage (NCBI taxonomy): Eukaryota > Metazoa > Arthropoda > Insecta > Hymenoptera > Formicidae > Pseudomyrmex > Pseudomyrmex gracilis. The sequence continues at coordinate 37,112 of NW_018021686.1, forward strand.
ACGACGGTATACGCATTCGCGTTCTTACAATACACGCTAACCGTGACGTACTCTTTTATTGTTAACCAATTTTCCAGTGTTATGACAAATGGAAAATGTAATCTGTGGGCAGACCAATTATTCGCGTCCTGGAGGCCTTTTATTATTAGTTCAACGGGTACCATCTCTAACTGCGCAAACTTTGCTTGTATGTCCGTGACGTAACCCATGATACTTTCCACGTCAAACTCGAGTTCTGTAATCATGCTGCCTAACTCCATAAGATATTCGCTAAGTTCGGCTTGCTGCGCGTAACTGTCTACTTTTTGTGTTATTTTAACCATCGCGTTTTTTAACTTGTTTTCATTTCTCTCTACGACCTTCTCAATGTTTTCTACGTGAGCGATAGTCGCGTTTATCACTTGCAGCTGATTTTTAACCACGTGCTGTAAAACAGCCTGTTTNTGAGCTAGCAGTCTAATCACGGTCTCCCTTCTGCTTCATCCGCGCGATCGATTTATAGTAGATCGATCGCGCTGATTCAGCAGGCCCACCGGTCTTAGCAACGGCCGTGCTAGTTACCGGTGCCGGTGTCGACACATGCTGCGTTGCACTTCGGACAATGCGGCGATGTGTCGCACCCGGTGGCAACCAGCAGTTCTTCCTAGAACTGCTACTCTTCTGCAACCTGCCCAGGTCATTGAGCAATGACAGTGATGTCTCATCACATTGCTCAATGGCCTCACCTTTCTTAACCTTTACTTTACAAAAATTGGCGCACAACATTTTCCCCCTTTCCGGGAAAAAGGAAAATGTCCGTAACATTTTCCGTCGCAATCCTTAAACCTACTTGTGTAGAATTTTTGCATGTTACTACACTATCTTTGTATTTTACATACTATACTACGCGGCGTACTTACAGCGCGATGGTCTCGACGTTTTGCGCGCGAGCGATTCGCCGCTTTTCGCGCTGTTCCGCGTTACGCGACTTCACGGCACCGCGTGCCAATCCTGCTTTTTCTTTATTTCTTATTACTTTATATATAATTAGTACAATAATTATCACTATTATTGTCACACCTGACGTAGTCGGATAGATAAGATGCGGATTTTCAAAAAACAAACTCTCGTTTATTTCGTCCGTTAATTCCGTTATTTTTGATTTTACTTTCTCAGTTTGCGTTTTACTCTGTGTTATGTTTTCTAACACAATCGGTTCTTCACCAACCGCCCGTTCTTTTGCTTTTAACACTGAAAGATTGAATCGCGGCAAATATGTGTTACTTTGTTCGCCGTTCATCACCTTGTTGGTGCGAATCGTTACAGTTGACGTCACCAACTTACACTTTTCCGACAACTTAATCTCTCCGACTTCGTTTACAATTTCCGTTGCTTCTTTTCGGTTTTTGCACGATATTACCACCGACTCGCTTTTTGGAATTGAGTACAGCTATACACGCGCTTTTTCTAGCTTTATCCATATCGTGTAATTCGAAATCACAGTTTCTTCTTTACAATTGGAAAATTCCCCTGAATTACTAACATATGCCTGTACCTCGCATGGTGCGTCCGCGTGTACCTTGTGTACACCGATTCCATATTATCGCAGACATAATTATCTCCAACGTTTTTACATTTTTCTAGCTGGCGCAACTTTACAACGGAGTATGTTTGTTTATTTTCATCTATCGCAACTATCTCGAACTTTACTTTTGCGACCTTAAAAACATTATCGTGGTCGTGCACCGGCAAGGGCACTACCCTCAAGTCATACTCTACCGGAGCTACTAGTGGAAACTTGACGACGGTATACGCATTCGCGTTCTTACAATACACGCTAACCGTGACGTACTCTTTTATTGTTAACCAATTTTCCAGTGTTATGACAAATGGAAAATGTAATCTGTGGGCAGACCAATTATTCGCGTCCTGGAGGCCTTTTATTATTAGTTCAACGGGTACCATCTCTAACTGCGCAAACTTTGCTTGTATGTCCGTGACGTAACCCATGATACTTTCCACGTCAAACTCGAGTTCTGTAATCATGCTGCCTAACTCCATAAGATATTCGCTAAGTTCGGCTTGCTGCGCGTAACTGTCTACTTTTTGTGTTATTTTAACCATCGCGTTTTTTAACTTGTTTTCATTTCTCTCTACGACCTTCTCAATGTTTTCTACGTGAGCGATAGTCGCGTTTATCACTTGCAGCTGATTTTTAACCACGTGCTGTAAAACAGCCTGTTTCTTGTTTATCAACTCTACTTGTTCCGAAACTCGCTTTTCGTCTTCGGCATCCATTGTACCGAACAGAATTTTCGCGACGGAACCTACTGCGTTAACCAGCCCCCTTCGACGACGTTTTTGTGTTCCCACTATAGTTTTAACGCGTTTTACTATTTTTTCCACTTTTTGCAATCTTTGTTGTAACTCCGCGGCAAACCCCTCGCACAGTTCTCTGTTCCTGTGCGTTATCGCCGCGTTTTTGCACGCCTTAGCTGTATAGTCTAACATACGTTCCGTTCGTTCCGTTCTTGTGTATACCGTTGATACGTCTAACCTTACAACTAGTCTCCACTTTTTGCTAGTGTGGAGCATGGTTCCGTATTTTTCGTAGTACAAGCCGGGATTGTGTTGAAACTTTCGTACGTGGTATCCTTGGTCCCCGGCTTTACTCCACGCGACGCAAAAGGTAAGTACCGTTATTACTTTTACTAACAACATTTTCCTGCAAGCAAAATGTTTTATACAATATGCCTTATACATTACACCTTACTTTATCGCGAATGGTGTCGCCTAACAGGTGGAACCGCGAGCGTCGGTCGTACTCCGAGTTCGTTACTCTGTCACCTAAGCTCTTTTTATTATCGCTTATATTAATTCTAGGATTTACATTTGAGACGCCCTGTTGTCTTTTGCACTTCGGACCATGGCTCTTCACGTCAACGAGCACCAGTACCGCGTTTGTCACCGACCAAGTCACCACAGTGTCATTAGTTTTCTTTTCTTTTGTGACAAGGTTAGTGTAAGTGTTTGGTTTTGGAACTTACAAGTGTGCCTTCCTTTCCAACAAAAGTTCTGTTCCAGTGCTTACCATGTCGCGGTTTATTTACTCCTCGTGCACTGATGATAGTGCAGAGGAGTCTTCGTACGAGCGCTCGGCCCTCTCCAGCTCCGAGGATAGTTCCGACGGAGGTTCCACTCCTTTGCGCCCTGCGACGCCTCACACCCCCGAAGGCCCGCCGCTGTCACCACCGGGCTCCCCGGAGGTGGTATTCTTGTGCTCGCGGCCTCCGCCGCCTGCCTCCCCCGACCTGGAGACCAACCCGGATGATTCGGACGACCCAAACGACGTTATATGTCTGGGACCCCCGCCGCCCGTCGTTCACCTCCTCATCGTTTTGTCCGACGATGAGTGAGGCAACCCGGTAAGTTTTTTTCTTTTTTAACTTTCTATAAAGGCTTTCAGCCTATTTACGTGCACACTCTGCGTGCGCCGTCCTGCTTTGACTGCATACGTCACGTCTGACGTTTTCGCAACCACCACATAGGGTCCTATCCACTTTGATTCCAATTTCTTAGATCTGCCTCTTCTCAGTGTCTTGTCATAAAGCAAGACTTTTTCTCCTACGCTAAACGCTGCTTGCTTTGTCTTTTTATCATAATAACGTTTTGCTTTTTCCTTTTCATTTTTGAGCTTTTCCCGCGCTACTCGATTTGTCGCTCGCAATCTTTCTTTTAATTCTTGCACGTAGTTTTCTAAATTGTATTGTGTAGACGGTGGTTTCGTTAAGGCGGTCGGTAATTCCGCGCACCTCCTGTATACTTACTCGAAGGGTGTAAGCCCTGTTGCCGTGTGTGGTGTCGTGTTGTACGCGAACATTGCGTACGGCACCCACTCGTCCCAGTCCGTCTGGTCCTCATTCACGTAGTGACGTATATACTCGGCTAACGTTCGATGCAAACGCTCTAACGCTCCGTTACTTTCCGGATGATAGGCTGTCGTTTGTATTTTATTTATTCGCAGTAGCTTGCAAACACCTTTAAATAGTTCGCTTACAAAATTCGTTCCTCGATCTGTTAAAATCGTTNCCGGAATCCCGTGCTCACACACAATTTTTGTCGCGAACTCCTTTGCTACCATAGCGGCTTCTTGATTCGGTACGGGTATTGCCTTATTAAACTTCGTGAGACTGTCTTGAAACGTCAGCAGATATTTATTTCCGCTACTTGTCACCGGTAACAGCCCGACAATATCAAGCGCGCATTTTTCGAAAGGCTTCTTCGGCGTATCCGTAATTACTAACGGTACTTTTATTTTCTGTGACAACTTATTCTTTTGGCAGGATTCGCATTTCGAGATATAATTCTCCACGTCGTTTGTCAGCTTAGGCCAGTCGTACCTCATTCTTATTCTTTTTACTGTACGTGCTATTCCTTGGTGTGCGCCCACCGGTGAATCATGATACTCGTATAGTATGTCTCTTTTCCTCTTCGGTTAGCTCTTGCCTCTCGCTCTTCTCTTCTTCTGTTTTCTCGCTCTCCTTCGCTTCGCACGTGCATGCTTCCGCGGGAGCTCTGCTCAACGCGTCCGCGTTGGTATTCGCCTTTCCTTTTTTATGCATGATCTCGTAGTCATACTCCTCCAACTTCAAACGCCATCGCACGAGCCGCGATTCGGGGTCTTTTACGTTAAAGAGCCACACCAGTGTCTTATGATCGGTGATAATCTTGAACTTCGTTCCGTGTAAATAAGGCCTAAAATGCTATACTGCCCACACAATTGCGAGTAACTCCTTCTTTGTCGTACTGTAGTTTCGCTCCGCTTTATTCAGTACTCGGCTCGCGTATGCAACCGGCCGATCCTGACCTACCGCACCTTGCGATAGCACCGCGCCGACCGCGTAACCCGACGCGTCGGTTGTCACAATAAACTCCTTGTCGAAATCCGGATAAGCGAGCAATGGAGCACTAATTAACTTTTCCTTTAAACTTTTGAACGCTTGTTGTTGCTCGTGCCCCCACTCGAACGCTATTTTTTTCTGCAACAGTCGTGTCAACGGCTTTGCTATTTTTGAGAATTGGTCGATAAATTTCCTATAATATCCTGCCAGACCAATGAACGCCTGAATATCTTTCGCCCTTTTCGGAATCGAAAATCCCTTGACCGCCTCTATCTTTGACGGATCCGGCGATATACCCTTCTCGGTGATCACGTGCCCTAAATACGTGACCTCTTTGCGAAAAAATTCGCACTTATCTGGCTGCAACTCTAAATTATACTTCCGCAACCTGTCAAAAACCTCTCGTAGCCGCTTGCTGTGCTCTTTCAAGCTTGCACCGTGTATCACGATATCGTCGAGGTATAAGAAACACTTTATACCTCGCAGTCCCATCAAGACCGAATTCATCAACCTTTGAAACGTCGCCGGCGCATTTTTCCATCCAAAAAACATTCTGTTATACTCGTAGTAACCATGCGGAGTTGAAAACGCTGTCTTACCTCTGTCTTCTTCGTCCATTGGTATCTGATGATACCCGAACGCCAAATCTAAAGTTGAGAAATACTTCGCATTCCCAAGTTGATCTAATATTTCTGGAATATTTGGTAGTGGAAAAGAATCGCCTATTGTCGCCTCGTTTAGTCGTCGAAAATCTACGACTACAGTTTGTCCGGAAAGTTCCCGGACTGATTTTTTCTAGCGCGGGTAAG
>NW_018021686.1:46995-47415 GCF_002006095.1 Pseudomyrmex gracilis
CCTTTCGGTTGCACTAAACAGCTTTCTATGAATACTCCTGGCTGCGTTTCTTTCCCTTGTACTATTCCGATTTGATTACTATCAGTAATAGCTTGCACAATTGTTTCGCTACAAGGTTGCAATTTTACATTTTTATACGGGCGCAATTGCAACGTATTTTTCCCAAGCGAGAGTTTTCTCGCTTTGTAATCCGGCTTGGCATTGTGCTTCTTCATAAAGTCATTTCCTAAAATGCCCTGATAACTAACCGGAAAATTGTCTCTCACAACATAAACTGGATGCTTAACTCTTTTGTCTTTTAGCTGTATGGTTGCTGTGATTTTCCCTATGACGCTTGCTTGATGCCCTGTAACGCCTGTTAATTTCATGCTCGTCTTCTCGGCTGGCGTTTTCTCTTTTAAATATTTCTTCTTAATCACT